>NW_006789324.1:3584270-3586592 GCF_000442215.2 Lipotes vexillifer | reverse complement strand
CAGCAGGAATCTCTCCCCTCAAGTTTTGGAGCAGTAAAAGACTGGAGGGAAAGGAGGTAGAGTCCCTTCTTTCCAGCAGCAGCATCAGATGGGATACTGGAACGGGACCTGCAGCCTAGACGCCTGGAGATGTATTTAATCCAGTCCTGGATCTTGTCCTATTTCTAAGTCTCATCTCTTAGTCTCCAGTTAGACGTGCAATCGTGTCTCTTTCTAAGTTATGTAGAGTTGATTTTTTTTTTTGCATACATGATTTTATCTTTATTCTCAAGAATCAAATATCTTGTTCTATTTATATGTGCAATACACAGCATTTTCTCATCACCTTCAATTTTTATCTCTAATAGCCACTGAAATAATACCTTTATCTTACTAGCAATCCTATCATTCTCACTACTTTTTTCTGCACTTATTTGATATGTGCAAAACAAAAGGACAGGGAAATAATAAAACAAAGGTAGGTAAGAGCTTAAAAGTATATACGATCAATAACCATTGTGCATGTGTATGTGTGACAGTGAGTTGATACAGTTGTTCGGGAGCGTAGCATTATTTGAATTTGTAAACTTATTAAGTTAAAAGTTATCAGATAGAGTAATTTTAGCATGTAGAGAATGTCAATTGATACAGGGAGTAAATGCCAAACAAAGAGAGAGAAACTTCTTAAAGAATATAAGATATAATAATAAAAACACTTCACAAATCATTCTGACACTCATTATCTCACTGGTATTGCCCTACAATTTTGAGGAAGATAAATACAAATTGTTGGTCTCCATTTTAATGCTAAAAAAGTGAAGTTCAGAAAGACTAAATGATTTCCTGAAAGTCCTTTAGCTATTAGAAACAAAACCCAGAATAGAATGTAAGAGTTTTGAGGGTGACTTTTTAGTTCATGGCTGACCACCTGACCCTAACTAGCTTTAAAACGAAGTGGAATGTTTTGGTGATGACACATATATATTTCTGCAGCATGATGGAAATAAAATCTCCACCAGAAAATAATGACAGTATAATGTGCAACATTACAGCATAATTGGGACTGGTGAGCAAAATGGCCAGTCCATAATGGGCTTCCAGCTATGAGAAGCTAAGAGACAACAGGGACTGTCTCAGGGCGTGAGTAACAGTGACATATATATGGCCTGCAGTGCATAAGGAGGAAACATCTAAAACATATAAAGACTAATCATAGATCTGGGAACTCACGTTCCTTTGGGCACAGCATCTAGACTGTAAGCTCCATGAGAACATGGACTGATATATATTTACCTAACATTGTATCTCCTTTACTAGCAGGAGAGATGATGCCTGCCACATTGGAGGTATACAAAATTTGTTGAATGAACCTCCACTATAGCAGCCAGCTATACTGACCTTTCGTTACTTCTCTACAACACTCATGTGCCTCATTCCAAGAAAACTACAAAGCTCTGCTGCTCTCTCTGTGACTTCCCAGATAGATTCAGTTAGAAACAGTACTCATTGGCTTTTGAAGAGTGAGGGGGTGGGATCCTTAGAATTTGAGTTCAAGGATGATTCAGTGAGCAGTGTTAGAGACTCATCACTTACATTTGCAAGCCCTTGCCCAGAGGAATAATGCAGAGGAGGAACGGAATAACAGAGGGCAGTTACTGCCAAAGTAAGCCTCTTGCTCTTTACCCTCCTGAGAATAAGCTACACCCCACCCCCATACTTTGTGTTTATTGGAGTGTCAGATTAAGAAATTAAAAGGAGCATGCCCTTAATCCCAAAAAGGTACATGAAGGTAACACTTGTTAAATAAAGCAAAAAAGAGTTTTCTGGAAGGAAAAAGAGCACAAGAAGTAGAGAGTCCAGGGGAAGGAATCTTGCTATGAGACTGGCAGAGGGATGAAACCTCTGGGAGCAGAAACGGATGCATATCAGAGGGTGGCACCTTTAGACACAAGGCATTGCACTCAGTCTTCATGATTAAGGTGCAAAAAGTGGAAGAGATGGGGCAAGACAAGGACGCTTTGCTACCACTGATCCCTGGGACTAAGCAAAGTGGAGCCCACAGAGTCTTGCAACTTTGATCCAAGGCAACCTACTTGAATTCCAACTCTGATCCACAAGATAAATATGTTTTCAGGTGGTTCCCAATGAGCTTGGCACACAACTTATCACTAACAGTAACTGCTCTCTTATAATACTAATGATCCCCTTTTCTCTTTTAGCAAGAGAACCCCACCCCAGGTTTTAGATAGACACATGGCTGCCAGCTCAAGGCTTTGTTTACCAGCTTCTCCTGCAAATTAGTTGTTGCCGTGTTGCTGGGTTCCTGCTGGTGATGTTTCTGGG
>NW_006789324.1:3562302-3584212 GCF_000442215.2 Lipotes vexillifer | reverse complement strand
CCCTGCTGATGATGTTCCTGGTGAACTTAAGGTTCTTGCCTCATCGTGGAAAAAATTTGGAAATGAGACAGGGAGGTTAAGAAAGTAAAATGAAGATTTATTTAAACAAGAATACACTCTCAGAGGGAGAGCGGACAGACAGGTGAGTAGCTGCTGCCCTGGGTTTCTTTAGCAAGCCAGTTATGAGGGGCATACAAATGAAGGGCATACAAATTGGGGAAGGAGAAGTTTAGGGGTCATATTACCTGATTTTCATCCCAGCTCCACCTTCCCAAGGGAAGGAGGGATTTTTGTTCTTTTTTAGCTTAGATCAGAAGTGCCATGGTGAGACTAACCAGCCAAGCTTGCCTACAGCTAGCAAGCAGACTCCCGAGAACAAACATCTCACCCTTTGGGAAACTTTAAGTCTTTGTTTCAACAAGCGGAATGAAATTTCTGTTTTCTCATCCTTTCTCATACCTTTTACCTACAAAACTATAGATTCATATGCTGATTCTTTCGATAATTCTAACTGCTAGTCATGTGGTCAGCTTCCTACTTGCGGGTCTTCAGCATTGCCTTGATGGGTTTCCCCCTTATAGGGAATGGCTTGAAAACAACTAGCTACAACAAGTCTCTCCGAAGTGCCAGGTCCAGATCAGGTTTCAGGCTTATTCCTAAGGGGCTAAAATCTTAATCATATAAGACTCGGATCCAGGACTTGGAACTCAAATACTTCTAATTCAGTAACTATTCCCCCAAACTTAGGCAGGACCATGCTCCATCTCAGCAGAAAGTAGAGCAGCCATTGCCCCATTCCCTGAAAGATTTGGGGAAAGATAAAACATTGCCCCATTCCCTGAACGATTTGGGGAAAGATAAACCCAAAGTGGGGATTAAAACTGACTCCCCTTAAAACTGAGTTCCGAGGACTTCCGGGAAGATGGCGGAAGAGTAAGACGCGGAGATCACCTTCCTCCCCACAGATACACCAGAAATACATCTACACATGGAACAACTCCTACAGAACACCTACTGAACGCGGGCAGAAGACCTCAGACCTCCCAAAAGGCAAGAAATTCCCCACGTACCTGGGTAGAGAAAAAGAAAAAATAAATAAACAGAGACAAAAGAATAGGGACGGGACCTGCACCAGTGGGAGGGAGCTGTGAAGCAGGAAAGGTTTCCACACACTAGGAAGCCCTTTCGCGGGTGGAGACTGTGGGTGGCGGAGGGGGAAATCTTCGGAGCCGCGGCGAAGAGCACATCAACAGGGGTGCGGAGGGCAAAGCAGAGAGATTCCCGCACAGAGGATCAGGGCCGACCGGCACTCACCAGCATGAGATGTCTGCTCACCCGCCGGGTCGGGCGGGGCTGGGAGCTGAGGCTCGGGCTTCGGTCGGAGCACAGGGAGAGGACTGGGGTTGGCGGCGTGAACACAGCCTGCAGAGGGTTAGTGCGCCACGGCTGGCCGGGAGGGAGTCCCGAGAAAAGTCTGGACCTGCCGAAGAGGCAAGAGACATTTTCTTCCCTCTTTGTTTTCTAGTGCACGAGGAGAGGGGATTAAGAGCGCTGCTTAAAGGAGCTCCAGAGAAGGGCGGGAGCCGCGGCTAACAGCGTGGACCGCAGAGACAGGCATGAGACGCTAAGGCTGCTGCTGCCGCCACCAAGAAGGCTGTGTGCAAGCACAGGTAACTATCCACAGCCCCCTTATGGGGAGCCTGTGCAGCCCACCACTGCCAGGGTCCAGGAATCCAGTGACAACTTCCCCAGGAGAACGCACGGCGCGCCTCAGACTGGTGCAACGTCACGCCGGCCTCTGCCTCCGCACGCTTGCCCCGCACTCTGTGCCCCTCCCTCCCCACGGCCTGAGTGAGCCAGAGCCCCCACGAATCAGCGGCTCCTTTAACCCCGTCCTGTCTGAGGAAGAACAGACGCCCTCCGGCGACCTACCGGCAGAGGCGGTGCCAAATCCAAAGCTGAGCCCCGGGAAGCTGTGAGAACAAAGAAGAGAAGGGGAAATCTCTCCCAGCAGCCTCAGAAGCAGCAGATTAAAGCTCCACTATCAACTTGATGTGCCCTGCATCCGTGGAATATATGAATAGACAACGAGTCATCCCAAATTGAGGAGGTGGACTTTGAGAGCAAGATTTATGATTTTTTTCCCCTTTTCCTCTTTTTGTGAGTGTGTATGTGTATGCTTCTGTGTGAGATTTTGTCTGTATAGCTTTGCTTCCACCATTTGTCCTAGGGTTCTATCCGTCTGTTGCTGTTTGTTTGTTTTTTTTTTCTTCTTAATATTTATTTTTTTATTTTAATAACTTTATTATATTTTATCTCACTTTATTTTATTTTACACTATCTTCTTTCTTTTTTCCTTCCTTCCCTCCTTCTATCCTTCCTTCCTTCGTCCCTCCCTCCCACCCTCCTTTCTTTCTTTCTTTCCTTCTACTTCTACTAATTCTTTCTTTCTACTTTTTCTCTCTTTAATTCTGAGTCGTGTGGATGAAAGTATCTTGGTGCTGCAGCCAGGAGTCAGTGCTGTGCCTCTGAGGTGGGAGAGCCAACTTCAGGACACTGGTCCACAATAGACCTCCCAGATCCACATAATATCAAACGACAAAAATCTCCCAGAGATCTCCATCTCAACACCAACACCCAGCTTCAGTCAACGACCAGGAAGCTACAGTGCTGGACATCCTATGCCAAACAACTAGCAAGACAGGAACACAACCCCACCCATTAGCAGAGAGGCTGCCTAAAATCATAAAAAGTCCACAGACACCCCAAAACACACCACCAGGCATAGACCTGCCCACCAGAAAGACAAGATCCAGCCTCATCCACCAGAACACAGGCACTAGTCCCCTCCACCAGGAAGCCTACACAACCCACTGAACCAACCTTAGCCCCTGGGGACAGACACCAAAAACGACGGGAACTACGAACCTGCAGCCTGCAAAAAGGAGACCTCAAACACAGTAAGATAAACAAAATGAGAAAACAAAAAAACACACAACAGATGAAGGAGCAAGATAAAAACCCACCAGACCTAACAAATGAAGAGGAAATAGGCAGTCTACCTAAAAGAGAATTCAGAATAATGATAGTAATGATGATCCACAATCTTGGAAATAGAATAGACAAAATGCAAGAAGTATTTAACAAGGACCAATAAGAACTAAAGAAGAAACAAACAACAATGAACAAGGAAATGAAAAATACTCTAGATGGGATCAATAGCAGAATAAATGAGGCAGAAGAACGGATAAGTGACCTGGAAGATAAAATAGTGGAAATAACTACTGCAGAGCAGAATAAAGAAAAAAGAATGAAAAGAACTGAGGACAGTCTCAGAGACCTCTGGGACAACATTATAAATGCACCAATATTCGAATTATAGGGGTTCCAGAAGAAGAAGAGAAAAAGAAAGGGACTGAAAATATTTGAAAAGATTATAGTTGAAAACTTCCCTAATATGGGAAAGGAAGTAGTTAATCAAGTCCAGGAAGCACAGAGAGTCCCATACAGGATAAATCCAAGGAGAAATATGCCAAGACACATATTAATCAAGCCGTCAAAAATTAAATACAAAGAAAACATATTAAAAGCAGCAAGGGAAAAACAACAAATAACACACAAGGGAATCCCCATAAGATTAACAGCTGCTCTTTCAGCAGAAACTCTGCAAGCCAGAAGAGACTGGCATGACATATGTAAAGTGATGAAGGAGAAAAACTTGCAACCAAGCTTACTCTGCCCAGCAAGGACCTCATTCAGATTTGATGGAGAAATTAAAACCTTGACAGACAAGCAAAAGCTGAGACAGTTCAGCAACACCAAACCAGCTTTACAACAAATGCTAAAGGAACTTCTCTAGGCAAAAACACAAGAGAAGGAAAAGTCCTATAATAACGAACCCAAAACAATTTAGAAAATGGGAATAGGAACATACATATCGATAATTACCTTAAATGTAAATGGACTAAATGCTCCCACCAAAAGACACAGATTGGCTGAATGGATACAAAAACAAGACCCATATATATGCTGTCTACAAGAGACCCACTTCAGACCTAGAGACACATACAGACTGAAAGTAAGGGGATGGAAAAAGATATTCCATGCAAATGGAAACCAAAAGAAAGCTGGAGTAGCAATTCTCATATCAGACAAAATAGACTTTAAAATAAGGACTATCAGAAGAGACAAAGAAGGACACTACATAATGATCAAGGGATCGATCCAAGAAGAAGATATAACAATTGTAAATATTTATGCACCCAACATAGGAGCACCTCAATACATAAGGCAAAAACTAGCAGCCATAAAAGGGGAAATCGACAGTAACACATTCATAGTAGGGGACTTCAACACCCCACTTTCACCAATGGACAGATCATCCAAAATGAAAATAAATAAGGAAACACAAGCTTTAAATGATACATTAAACAGGATGGACTTAATTGATATTTATAGGACATTCCATCCAAAAACAACAGAATACACATTTTTCTCAGGTGCTCATGGAACATTCTCCAGGATAGATCATATCTTGGGTCACAAATCAAGCCTTGGTAAATTTAAGAAAACTGAAATTGTATCAAGTATCTTTTCCAACACCAACACTATGAGACTAGATATCAATTACAGGAAAAGATCTGTAAAAATACAAACACATGGAGGCTAAACAATACACTACTTAATAACGAAATGATCACTGAAGAAATCAAAGAGGAAATTAAAAAAATACCTAGAAACAAATGATAATGGAGACACGACGACCGAAAATCTATGGGATGCAGCAAAAGCAGTTCCAAGAGGGAAGTTTATAGCAATACAATCCTACCTTAAGAAACAGGAAACATCTCAAATAAACAACCTAACCTTGCACCTAAAGCAATTAGAGAAAGAAGAACAAAAAAACCCCAAAGTTAGCAGAAGGAAGGAAATCATAAAAATCAGATCAGAAATAAATGAAAAAGAAATGAAGGAAACAATAGCAAAGATCAATAAAACTTAAAGCTGGTTCTTTGAGAAGATAAACAAAATTGATAAACCATTAGCCAGACTCATCAAGAAAAAAAGGGAGAAGACTGAAATCAATAGAATTAGAAATGAAAAAGGAGAAGTGACAACTGACACTGTAGAAATACAAAAGATCATGAGAGATTACTACAAGCAACTATATGCCAATCAAATGCACAACCTGGAAGAAATGGACAAATTCTTAGAAATGCACAGCCTGCCAAGACTGAATCAGGAAGAAATAGGAAATATAAACAGACGATTCACAAACACTGAAATTGAAACTGTGATTAAAAATCTTCCAACAAACAAAAGCCCAGGACCAGATGGCTTCACAGGCGAATTCTATCAAACATTTAGAGAAGAGCTAACACCTATCCTTCTCAAACTCTTCCAAAATATAGCAGAGGGAGGAACACTCCCAAACTCATTCTACGAGGCCACCATCACCTTGATACCAAAACCAGACAAGGATGTCACAAAGAAAGAAAACTACAGGCCAATATCACTGATGAACATAGATGCAAAAATCCTCAACAAAATACTAGCAAACAGAATCCAACAGCACATTAAAAGGATCATACACCATGATCAAGTGGGGTTTATTCCAGGAATGCAAGGATTCTTCAATATACGCAAATCTATCAATGTGATTAACCATATTAACAAATTGAAGGAGAAAAACCATATGATCATCTCAATAGATGCAGAGAAAGCTTTTGACAAAATTCAACACCCATTTATGATAAAAACCCTGCAGAAAGTAGGTGTAGAGGGAACTTTCCTCAATATAATAAAGGCCGTATATGACAAGCCCACAGCCAACATCATCCTCAATGGCGAAAAACTGAAAGCATTTCCACTAAGGTCAGGAACAAGACAAGGTTGCCCACTCTCACCACTCTTATTCAACATAGTTTTGGAAGTTTTAGCCACAGCAATCAGAGAAGAAAAGGAAATAAAAGGAATCCAAATCGGAAAAGAAGAAGTAAAGCTGTCACTGTTTGCAGATGACATGATACTCTACATAGAGAATCCTAAAGATGCTACCAGAAAACTACTAGAGCTAATCAATGAATTTGGTAAAGTAGCAGGATACAAAATTAATGCACAGAAATCTCTGGCATTCCTATATACTAATGATGAAAAATCTGAAAGTGAAATCAAGAAAACACTCCCATTTACCATTGCAACAAAAAGAATAAAATATCTAGGAATAAACCTACCTAAGGAGACAAAAGACCTGTATGCAGAAAATTATAAGACACTGATGAAAGAAATTAAAGATGATACAAACAGATGGAGAGATATACCATGTTCTTGGATTGGAAGAATCAACATTGTGAAAATGACTCTACTTCCCAAAGCAATCTATAGATTCAATGCAATCCCTATCAAACTACCACTGGCATTTTTCACAGAACTAGAACAAAAAATTTCACAATTTGTATGGAAACACAAAAGACCCCGAATAGCCAAAGCAATCTTGAGAACAAAAAATGGAGCTGGAGGAATCAGGCTGCCTGACTTCAGACTATACTACAAAGCTACAGTAATCAAGACAGTATGGTACTGGCACAAAAACAGAAAGATAGATCAATGGAACAGGATAGAAAGCCCAGAGATGAACCCATGCACATATGGTCACCTTATCTTTGATATAGGAGGCAGGAACGTACAGTGGAGAAAGGACAACCTCTTCAATAAGTGGTGCTGGGAAAACTGGACAGGTACATGTAAAAGTATGAAATTAGAACACTCCCTAACACCATACACAAAAATAAGCTCAAAATGGATTAAAGACCTAAATGTAAGGCCAGAAACTATCATACTCTTAGAGGAAAACGTAGGCGGAACACTCTATGACATAAAACACAGCAAGATCCTTTTTGACCCACCTCCTAGAGAAATGGAAATAAAAACAAAAATAAACAAATGGGACCTAATGACACTTCAACGCTTTTGCACAGCAAAGGAAACCATCAACAACACCAATAGACAACCCTCAGAATGGGAGAAAATATTTGCAAATGAAGCAACTGACAAAGGATTAATCTCCAAAATTTATAAGCAGCTCATGCAGCTCAATAACAAAAAAACAAACAACCCAATCCAAAATTGGGCAGAAGACCTAAATAGACATTTCTCCAAAGAAGATATACAGACTGCCAACAAACACATGAAAGAATGCTCAACATCATTAATCATTAGAGAAATGCAAATCAAAACTAAATGAGATATCATCTCACACCAGTCAGAATGGCCATCATCAAAAAAAATCTAGGAAAAATAAATGCTGGAGAGGGTGTGAAGAAAAGGGAATCCTCTTGCACTGTTGGTGGGAATGTAAATTGATATAGCCACTGTGGAGAACAGTATAGAGGTTCTTTAAAAAAACTACAAATAGAACTACCATATGACCCAGCAATCCCACTACTGGGCATATACCCTGAGAAAACCATGATTGAAAAAGAGTCATGTACCAAAATGTTCATTGCAGCTCTATTTACAATAGCCCGGAGATGGAAACAACCTAAGTGCCCATCGTCGGATGAATGGATAAAGAAGATGTGGCACATATATACAATGGAATTACTCAGCCATAAAAAGAAACAAAATTGAGCTATTTGTAATGAGGTGGATGGACCTAGAGTCTGTCATACAGAGTGAAGTAAGTCAGAAAGAGAAAGACAAGAACCGTATGCTAACACATATATATGGAATCTAAGGAAAAAAAAGTCATGAAGAACCTAGGAGTAAGACAGGAGAATGTCTTAGAGAATGGACTTGAGGATATGGGGAGGGGGAAGGGTAAGCTGTGACAAAGCGAGAGAGTGGCATGGACATATATACACTACCAAACGTAAAATAGATAGCTAGTGGGAAGCAGCCGCATAGCACAGGGAGATCAGCTCTGTGCTTTGTGACCACCTGGAGGGGTGGGATAGGGAGGGTGGGAGGGAGGGAGGCACAAGAGGGAAGAGATATGGGAACATATGTATATGTATAACTGATTCACTTTGTTATAAAGCAGAAACTAACACACCAAAAAAAAAAAAAAAAAAAGAATGAGTTTCTTTTAGGATATAAGATTACAATCAATGTGGGACAAATGATGTGATGGAAAATGTTTACTTGACAGAATAGATCTTCATATAGTTAGATATTTTTAGGAGCTGATTTTGAGACTGTGCACCTCTGATTGGGACTTGAACCCATATGCTGGGGCTCGAACACAGCCTAAACCCAGATTGGGATTTAAACCCACACAGCTGGGATTCAAACCCTGCCAAAGCTCACAGTCTTCCAACTGAGATCATACACCTGGTTTCAGGACTTAATGAAGCTCAGGTCCTTGATGTCTCATTGCAGGAAGAATTCTGTGAGAGACAAAGTGATAGATAAGAAGTGGATTTATTTATTTATTTTATTTATTTATTTCTTTAAATTTATTTATTTATTTTTGGCTGTGTTGGGTCTTCGTTGCTGCTTGCAGGCTTTGTCTTGTTGCAGCGAGCGAGGGCTACTCTTCCTTGTGGCGCTCAGGCTTCTCTTTGCAGTGGCTTCTTATTGTGGAGCACAGGATCTAGGAGCGGGGGCTTCAGTATTTGTGGCTGGTGGGCTCTAGAGTGCAGGCTCAGTAGTTGTGGAGCCTGGGCTTAGTTGCTCCGTGGCATGTGCGATCCTTCCGGACCAGGGCTCGAACCCCTATCCCCTGCATTGGCAGGTGGATTCTTAAACACTGTGCCACCAAGGAAGCCAGAAGTGGATTTATTTAGAGGGACACACACTCCACAGAGTGTGGGCCATCTCAGAAGGTGAGAAAGGCACCAGGCTATGGGGTTGTCAGTTTTTATGGGGCTGGGCAATTTCATAGGCTAATGAGTGGGAGGAGTATTCCAGCTATTTCAGGAAGGGGAGGGGATTTCTAGGAATTGGGCCACTGCCCACTTTTTGATCTTTACGGTCGGCCTTGGAACTGTCATGGTGCCTGTGGGTGTGTCATTTAGCTTGCTGATGTGTTACAGTGAGCATATACTGAGGCTCAAGGTCTAGTGGAAGTTGACTTGTCCATCATCTTGGACCCATTTGGTTCTAATTAGTTTATGTCATGTCCTCGGATTATGTCATTTCTTTAAACTTTGTGCCCTGCACGCTTCCTTCCTGTTTCAATTTTATAAGCCCAATTATTGCATCTCCTCATATCTAGAAAAGCAGTAAATTCCTTCATGGTGATGTCTGCTCCTCATGACTAGCAGAAACCTTCTGCAAAAATATGTGCTTGATTGCATGTACTCACCCTTCACAAAAATCACATATATACTGACCTTCCCCCTACCTCTTTGGAGCAGTTTCTCAGAGCTATCTGAGATGCTGTCTCCCAGGCTATCGTCCTCATTTTGCCCCCAATAAAACACAACTCACAACTCTTACATTGTGCAACTTTTTAGGTTGGCAAACTCCTCACCAAACTCTCCTGGATTGGGACACATAATTTTCGAGGGCAGGAGCCCACTGTGTCCCCCTTCACCTGGCAAAGCAATAAAGCTATTCTTTTCTACTTCACCCACGCCCCCCAAAAAAGTGTCATGGCATCAGTGCATGATGGGAACTTCTTACCTGCAAGGCTAATTTTATTGTAATGAGAGCATAATGAGCAACAGGTTACATTCAACACAAGGGATTCCTGCCTTTCCCCACCTTTCTTTGTCTGCCACCAGGACACTTATCACCCAAAATGTGTGGTTTCCTGTGAGTCTGAAGGTTTCTACTTTTCATTGTCTGCCTATGGACCCCCCTCTGTTTACAAGATGCATGGTTTCCTGTCACCTAGCCCCTGCCCTCTTTTATTTGCTCCTATCTAGCTACTTGCCTGCTGTAACAATGGAATATGAGTAGAAGTGACAAGAACAATTTCCCCATCGTGACTTGAAAAAAAATAGCCACTTGCCCTCTTGACCTCCTTCCAATGGTTGAAACCCAGTGGGGCCCTGTGGGGCTCCCAGGCATGGAGGCCCTTTTGTCACACATTTCTTGTAGGCAAGACTCCAGCCTCTCCAGCCTCTGTGACCTTCCCTGGGTTCCAAAGAGTAGATACGAACAGTTGCTAATCAAGGGAGGAACAGCCAAGAAACCACCAGAGGCAAGATTAAAGGGACCAGAGAAACTCATCAAGATTAGGGGACTGACAACCGGAGATGAGATGAAGGGAGTGCAGGCCCTGCACACACCCTAATCTTGTCAGAGACCCCACCTCAAACCATTGTTATAAAATCCTTCCTCAAATCCTCCCGGGTTGGGACACATAGTTTTTGAGAACAGGAGCCCACTGTGTCCCCGTTTGCCTGGCAAACAATAAAGCTATCCTTTTCTACTTCACCCAAAACTCTGTCTCTGGGATTTGATTTGGCACCTGTGTACAGAAAGGCCAAGCTTTCAGTAACATAACCTCCTCCTTCTATATGTGTAATACACTTCAATAAATAACTTAAAAGCTTTTTACACCATAATCCCAGAGTAGAATATGGCTGTTGTTCTGTTGAACCTGGTATGAATTTTGAGACAAAGCCTGCACCATAGGGGATGGTGAACAACAAGATAGAAGGATATCTTACTCCAATTGTTCATTACTGGCACTCAATGAAGAAATTGATTTTTGTATATTAATCTTTCTTCATTAGTACTTTAGTAATACAATCCGAGGTTGTATCCTGCAACCTTGCTAAAATTGCTTACTAGTTCCAGAAGACATTTTGTGGATTCTTTGAGGTTCTTTACATTGACAAACATGAAATCTGTAATCTCAGTTTTATTTCTTCCTTACCAATCTATAAATTTTTATTTCCTTTTCTTGTCTTATTGCATTATCTAGGATATCCAGCATAATGTTGAATGAGGTGGTGAAAGAAGACATCCATGCCTGTTTCTAATCTTGTGGAGAAAATATCTAATTTCTCACTATTAACTGTGATGTTAGCTATAATTATTTTGTAGATATTCTTTATCAAGTTGAGGGAGTTCCCCTCTATTCCTCATTTGTTGAGAGCTTTTATCATGAATGTACGTTGGAATTTGTCAGATGCTTTTTCTGCATCTATTGTTATAATCATATGATTTTTCTTCTCTGGCTTGTTGATGTGATGAGGTTACATTGATTGATTTTCTAATATGGAATCAACTTTTCATACTTAGAATCAATCCCACTTGGTCATGGTTTCTAATTCTTTTTATACAACACTGTATTTGATTTGCTAATATGCTGTTGAAGACTTTTGCATCTATGTTCATGAGAGATATTGGTTTTCCTTTCTTCTAAGGAAGGGGAGGTCCAGAGGTGTCATAGGGCATGGTATGTGTGAGACTAGAGCATAGAGGTCTTAAAGAATAGGCCAAGGAGCTCACAACCTGACCCCAAGGCAGTGGGAGACAGGATCTGGGTCCAGGATATCTGGACACCTGTCCTTGACCCTTTGCTCAGCCATGGGGGGCCCCATGATTCTGTCCAGCCCCTTCACCACATCCTTCAGTCTGACCTTCCACAGCACCCCCAAGAGAGATCTCTCTGTGTCCAGCTCCTATCTGTCCCCTGGCATCAGCAGCTCCCACATGGTGAGTCCTGGTGTGGGGGTGGTGGTCAGGAGCTCTCAGTAAGGTAAAGAGGTTGAAGGCTTTGTCTAGTTTTGTTATTAGTGTAAGGCTGGCCTCATGAAATGAACTAGGAAGTAACCTCACTGCTTCTATTTTCTGGAAGAGAGTTTAGAGAATTGCTATAATTTCTTCCTGAAGATGTGGTAGAATTCATTAGATTCTTGATGTGGAACTTTCTGTTTTGAAAGTTTATTAATTATTGATTAAATTTCTTTAATATGTACAAACCTATGGAGATATCTTAAGATTGTTTTGGCTACTCAGGGTCTTTTGTGGTTCCATATGAATTTTTGGATTATATTTTCTATTTCTGTAAAAAGAGCCATTGGAATTTTGATAGGAATTGCATTGAGTAATATGGACATTTTTACGATATTAATTCTTCCAGGGGTATATCTTTCCATTTTTTGGTGTCTTATTTAATTTTTTTCAACAATATTTTAGAATTTTCAATGTATAAGTCTTTTGCCTCCTTGGTTAAGCTTATTCTTAAGTATTTTATTCTTTTCAATGCTGAGCTAAGTTTATCTCTGTTTGCAGATGACATTATCTTATATGCAGAAAACACTAAAGATTCCACACATTTAAAACTAATAAATGTTAGAACTAATAAATGAACTCAGTAAAGTTGTAGGATATAAAATCAACATACAAAAAATAAGTTGTGTTTCTACTCACCAACAATAAACAATCTGAAATGGGTTCTCAGTTTTTTATCTACTCTGACAGATATTGTCTTTAATTTGTGTATTTAGAACATTAATGGGGGAGTCAAGATGGTGGAGGAGTAGGAGGACATGGAATTCATCTCTCCCCACAAACGCAGCAAGAATACATCTACAAATGGAACAATTCTCACAGACCACCTGCCGAACACTAGCAGAGGACCTCAGACACCTAAAAGGACAAGAAAGATTCTTGTGTAACAAGGTAGGATGAAAGAAAGAAGAAGGGAAAAGGAAGAGGAGAGGAAGAGGGACAAGACCTGCACCCTGGCGGGGAGCTGAATGAGAAAAGAGGGTCCCACATGGGGAGAAACCCCCTCACTGGTAAGGAGATCAGTTGGGACAGAAAGGCAGCTTTGGGGGCTATCAGAGGAGGGTGCAGCAACTGGTCTGTGGCAGGCAGGACAGGGTGAGACCTACACAGATGGTCCTTACCACAGCCTTGCATGCCCCAGCCTGAGAAGTGTGTCCACTTGTGCAGAGGGGGCTAGATGCTGGAACATGGGGTTTGGAGAACAGACCCAGGGAGAGGACTGTTGTTGGCTGTGAGGAGACAGCCTGATGGGACAGGAGTAAGGAAATCTGCACCCGGGAATGCTTGTGGAGGAAACCCAGAATGCCATAGAAGTGAAGCACCATTGTTGAGTGATGTGCAAGGGGCAGGGCCGCCATTGCAGCCTCCCTCCCCACGCGCTGGACCCTGACGCCTGGGGAATAGGAAGGGCTCCCACAACCTGGAAGCCACCGCCTTCTCCTCTGCACCATGCCCCCGCTGTGGCAGGCACTCTCATGACCCCAACTGCTGCCACCTTTGTGCCCCCTCCTCACTGGAGAAGACTTGTGTGCTCTAGGGCAGCCTTGGGAGCAGACCCCTGGGGGTGGCCCACATGCAAAGGTGGGGCTGAAACCACAGCTGAGCCCCAGGGGCCATGCAATTAAGGAAGAAAAGCTGAAATTTATCCTTGCAGCTGTGCAAGACACGATTGACACCCCCACGACCTGCTTTGTAAACTCAGTGCCTGCAGAACATCTGAACAAACAAGTGCTCCTGCAGCCAAGATTGGTCTAGTTTTAGCAACTGTATACTTTGTGGGCACGTACATGCAGGGGTTGGACCAGGCTAGAGTCTGAGCTGCCCCCATAGCGACCACAGCAGGTCCAAATCCAAGACTACTGCAATCCTGGGACCTGACTTCAGTGGATCTATGCTGGTGGCTTAGTGAAAACAACATCTGAGAGACATCAGGGACAACTGCCAGTGTACCCATGGTCAAGGTCTGGCTGAGAACAGTGCCAACAACAGTGTAATCTGATGTAATCTGAGAGCTCACAGAACAGGTGAAAGCTGACACAACAGAGCACACCCACAGGTGAACAGCTCTAGAGGAGAAATACTCAGTGACTTCTCTCCCAGTGGGAATGCTCCAATCCTGCCTACCTTGCACCACAGATCAGAAACACAGCTAGGAAACAGATCTGAGGGCCTCTACTCCAAAAACTAGGGAAAAGACCCCCCTCTGACAGGGCAGTGACAACCACAGAGCAAAGGGGAGTCCCTGGTCAATATTCAGTGCAGGCTCTGGCCACCACAACATCAGTCACACCTCCTTTCAAGAGGATTATGGCCAGCATGCACTGAGGAAAGAGGTTGCAGACATCTATACTAAAAACAGCCTTCACACCAAAAAATATTAAACCCATGCAGGTTACACAGGGGTATTCCTACATAAAAATAGCCCTCCAAGACAGTCTGAGGATCTGGCATTGGGAGGAAGAACCTCCAGGACATTTAGCCTTGAAGGCCAGCAGAGCTTGAGTGCAGGAGCTCCACAGGGCTGGGGGAAACAGAGACTACTCTTGGAGGGCACATACAAGCTCTCATATGCACTGGGACCCAGGGCAAAGCAGTGACTCCATAGGAACCTGGGCTAGACCTAACTAGGGGTCTTAGAGGGTCTCCTGGGAAGGCAAAGATCAAAAATAGCCCACTGTGGGGGCAAGGACACTGGTAGCAGAAGCCCCAAGGAATATTGATCGGAGTAGCGCTCCCAGCGGTGCACATTTTGGTAAGTACTGAAATTGAAACTATGATTTAAAAACTTCTAACGAACAAAGGCCCAGGACCAGATGGCTTAGCAGGAGAATTCTATCAAGTATTTAGAGAAGAGTTAACACCAATCCTTCTCAAACTATTGCAAAAAACTGCAGAGGAAGGAAAATTCCCAAGCTCATTCTATGAGGCCACCATCACCCTGATACCAAAACCAGACAAATATACCACAAAAAAAGAAAATTACAGGCCAATATCACTGATGAACACAGACGCAAAAATCTTCAACAAAATACTAGCAAACAGAATCCAGCAACACATTAAAAGTATCATACACCATGATCAAGTGGGATTTATCCCAGGGATGCAAGGATTCTTCAATATACATAAATAAATCAATGTGATACACCACATTAACAAACTGAAGAATAAAAACCACATGATCACCTCAATAGATGCAGAAAAAGGTTTTGACAAAATTCAACACCCATTTATGATAAAAACTCTCCAGAAAGTGGGCATAGAGGGAACCTACATCAACATAATAAAGCTCATGTATGACAAACCCACAGCAAACATTCTCAACAGTGAAAAACTGAAAGTGTTTCCTCTAAGATCAGGAACAAGGATGTCCACTTTCTCCACTTTTATTCAATATAGTTTTTAGAAGTCCTAGCCATGGCAATCAGAGAAATAAAAGAAATCCAAATTGGAAAAGAAGAAATAAAAATGTCACTGTTTGCAGATGACATGATACTATACATAGAAAATCCTAAAGATGCTTCCAGAAAACTAACTAGAGCTCATCAATTAATTTGGTGAAGTTGCAGAATATAAAATTAATACACAGAAATCTTGTGTATTCCTACACAGTAACAATGAAGATCAGAAAGAGTAAATAAGGAAACAATCTCATTTACCATAGCATCAAAAATCATAAAATATCTAGGAATAAACCTACTTAATGAGGCAAAAGACCTGTATTCAGAAAACTATAAGACACTGATGAAAGAAATCAAAGATGACATAAACTGATGGAGAGATATACCATGTTCTTGGATTGAAAGAATCAATATTGTCAGAATGACTACACTACCCAAAGAAGTCTGCAGGTTCAATGCAATCCCTATCAAATTAGCAGTGGCATTTTTCACAGAATTAGAATAAAAATATTTAATTTGTATGGAAACACAAAAGACCCTGAATAGCCAAAGCAATCCTGAGAAAGAAAAATGGAGCTGGAAGAATCAGGCTCCCTGACTTCAAACTATACTACAAAGCTACAGTAATCAAAACAGTATGGTATTGGCACAAAAACAGAAATATTGATCATTGGAACAGGATAGAGGTCCAGAGGTAAACCCACGCACCTATGGTCACCTAATCTATGACAAAGGAGACAAGAATATACAATGGAGAAAAGACAGTCTCTTCAATAAGTGGTGCTGAGAAAACTGGACATCTACACATAAAAGAATGAAATAGAACATTCTTTTTTTTTTTGTGGTACACAGGCCTCTCACTGTTGTGGCCTCTCCCATTGTGGAGCACAGGCTCCAGACGCACAGGCTCAGCAGCCACGGCTCATGGGCCTAGCTGCTCCACAGCATGTGGGATCTTCCTGGACCAGGGCACGAACCCATGTCTCCTGCATCGGCAGGCGGACTGTCAACCACTGCACCACCAGGGAAGCCCTAGAACATTCTTTAATACCATAAACAAAAATAAACTCAAAATGGATTAAAGACCTAAATGCAAGGCCGGATACTATAAAACTCTTAGAGGAAAACATAGGCAGAACACTCTCTGACATAAATCACAGAAAGATCTTTTTGGATCCACCACCTAGGGAGTGATGAAAATAAAACCAAAAATAAACAAATGAGATAGCTAAACTTAAAAAGATTTTGCACAGCAAAGGAAACCATAAACAAAATGAAAAGACAACTCATAGAATGAGAAAAAATATTTGCAAACTAAGCAATCGACTAGCGATTAATCTCCAAAATATACAAACAGCTCATGCAGCTCAATATGAAAAAGACAAACAACCCAATCAAAAAATAGGTGGAAGATCTAAATAGACATTCAGACATTTTTTCAAAGGAGACATACATATGGCCAAGAAGCACATGAAAAGATGCTCAACATCACTAATTGTTAGAGAAATGCAATCAAAACTACAATGAAATATCACCTCACACTGGTCAGAATAGTCATCATCAAAAAAATCTACAAAAAATAAATGCTGGAGAGGGTGTGGAGAAAAGGGGACCCTCTTACAATGTTGGTAGGATGTTAATTGGTATAGCCACTATGGAGAACAGTAGAGAGGTTCCTTAAAAACTAAAAAAACCTACCATATGATCCAGCAATCCTATTACTTGGCAAATATCTGGAGAAAACCATAATTCAAAAAGATACATGCACTCCAATGTTCACTGCAGCACCATTTACAATAGCCAGGACATGGAAGCAACCTAATTGTCTTCTCTGGTTTTAACTGAGTCTTTTATATAATTCCATTTTGTCTTCTGTCTTAGCATATTGATTAAATTTTTCTTTTTCTAAATTTGTCCAGTGGTTGCCCTAGAGTTCATAATACACATTTTCTAGTGACCCAAATCCACTTTTCAGGTAATATCAAACTACCTCATCAGTAGTGAAAGTATACTTTATAACAGAGTATTCCTAATTCCTTCCTTCTGTCCCTTACAACATTCATATCACTTATTTATAAGCTATAATCACTGAATACATGGTTAATATTTTTATTTTGAACAAACTTATTTATCAGATCAATTAAGAAAAAGAAAACAAAATATTTATTTTACTTTATTTTTTTCTAATGCTTTTTTTTTTCTTTATACAGTTCTGATTTTCTGACCTGTATCTTTTTCCTTCTTTCTGAAGAACTACTTTTTACCTTTCTTGTAAGGCAGATCTACTAGCAACAGATTCCCTCAATGTTTGTTTGAGAAAGTCTTTACTTCTCCTTAACTTAAAAAAAAAAAAAGATACTTAGGATTACTTCTAAAAACGATTTTGGCAAATACTAAAATGTTATACAGTTCTGCATTTGTGGATCCAACCATCCGTGGATTCAACCATCCATGGATTCAACCAACCAAGGATTGTGTAATGCTGTAGTATTTACTATTGAAAAAAAATCTGTGTATAAGCAGACCCTTACAGTTCAAACCCATGTTGTTGTTCAAGGGTCAGCTGTACTTGCAATCTGAATATAATAATATAAACACAAAAGACAAAATATCCACTGTTAAACAGTGATCCTCCATGACTAACTCTATTTAAATATTGTGTGTTTTATAGAAAAGGTTTTTCAGATTTTTGTCAATACTTGTAGTACGTACTTTTATTCTTCACCAAAATTTTCAAGAAATCTAAAAGGCTGATATAAAAAGCAGGTTTTTTTTTTTCTTCTTGGATATTCTAAAACGTGTTAGCTTAGATTACCCTTTAGGGCATTAAAGATATACAAATAAAGTACAGAAGAATATTTGTTAACACATTTAGATTAAGTTTGTTCACAATTATTACAGGAAGCCCTTCAACTCTCAGATAATGAGAAAAAAAATCCTGATGGGCCAAGTTATTTCTTTCTAAAAATAATATACCACATCAATTTTTAAAATAAATCCTTGGACTTCCCTGGTGGCCCAGTGGTTAAGAATCCACCTGCCAATGCAGGGGACGCAGGTTCGATCCCAGGTCCAGGAAGATCCCACATGCTGCGGAGCAACTAAGCCTGTGTACCACAACTACTGAGCCCATGTGCCACAACTACTGAAGCCTGTATGCCACGACGAAGAGTAGCTCCTGCTTGCAACAACTAGAGAGAAAGCCCGCACACAGCAACGAAGACCCAGTGCACCCCAAAATAAATAAAGTTAAATAAATAAAATAAAATAAAATAAATACTTAAAAGCATTCAGAAAACATTTGTCTTTTAATTGTCAATGTATTTATGTGGTGGAAGAAGATATAAAAGAAAACTAATAGAATTTTAAAATTTCAAAATAAGAAAATTTCAAATTAATAATTTATTATTGTCGGTTAGGAAATATGCCTCACTTTTAAACTGAAATTCACTTCAAGTACTTGACATATAATTTAATACCAAAAATAATCTAGCTAAAATGTTTCTTAATATTTATACAGTGTAACTTCTCTGGATAGACAGGTTTCACATAACAGTTTTCAATTAATGCTGAAAAAAATCACTTTATACTAGTAATCGCAATTCACTCATAATGAATTACCAATTTATCTAGGAATTCATGTGGCATAAGAACCAATGAAGGGACTAATCTGATAATTTCCCAGCATGCAATTAATATTCCACTTAGTTCCTTTACATGCTTTCATGCATGTGACTTGATCGACAAAAAATATGTACACAATATCAACATTTTTCTTTTTCTTTCTTCCTTTTCTTTCTTTCTTTCTTTTTTTTTTTTTTAAGAGCAACTCAGTGATTTGGGGGATTAGTTGGTACAAGACAGAGAACATAAAGGGAAAAGTATAAAGTACAAAATAACACTGAACACCAATATCAGTAATCACCTCAATATTGTTATAACTAAGGATATTATTAATTTTGTGTTATTCACTTTTCTTTAGAACATAAAGTCAGTAACTTGAACCTGAGGTATAGACACAGTACACACACAACCTTATACAAAATACTTTTTTAAGTCATACTACATTTTAAAATATTAGGAACCAAATACCTGTGCTGACTTGTATTTTAACTTAATGGAACAAGGAGAGAACAGTATTCAACCAGGGAAGGTCATAATGATCATGGTAAAATCTCTTAAGGTGGAAAATGTCTTTTTTTCCCTTTGTACTTACCACAGGCTATACAATGTCCTAAGAGTATTCATTATATGAAAAAAATATTAATCACAGCTTTGAGACCTTACTTCAGAAGGAACCAAGGAGAAAGCAAATTAGGTGAAGCTTCATCTTTGTTTTCAAAGAAGTGTCCTTAATTTTTCTTCTTATAGAAGAAGTTTAAATCAGTTTATTATAAATATATTGAAACCATTACCTTTTTAGGTAAAGTCCAGCACTTGATTTATACAAAGTCCATGAAAAGAAGTCAATAGAGATCATCTAATCTTAAATGTTACATCATCCATTCCAGCCCATGGGACAATCTCTCACTTGCAGCATTGTTTAAATGCAAACAAAACAAAACAAGCCAAATAACCCCGCCCAAGAAAACCCACAGAAGACAAAAACAAACAAACAAAAAAGGGAAGGAGGGAGATAACAAACCTAAATGTTCATTGGTATGGAAATGGGTAAATAAATTGTGGTGTAAAAATAGAACTAGCATGTGATCCAGGAATTCCACTTCTGGGTATTTATCTGAATAAAATGAAAACACAGAAGTTGATGGCATCCCCATATTGCTTGCAGCATTATTTACAATATCTGAAATATGGAAACAATCTAACACCCATCAATGGATGAATGAATAAGAAAAATGTGAGATCTATATATATTTTTAAGGAAATCTTACCATTTGCAACAATGTGGTTGGAGCTCAAGGGTATTATGCTATGTGAAATAAGTCAGACAGAGAAAGACAAATATTATATGATCTCACTTATATGTAGAATCTGAAAACAGAGACAAAAACAAAAACAGAGTTCATAGATACAGACTGGTGGTTGCCAAAGGCCAGGAGAAGGGGATGTGTGAAATGGATGAAGGGGGTCAAAATGTACAAACTTCCAGTAATAAAATAATCATCTGTATGTAAAGTACCACACGGTGACTGTAGTTAATACTGTATTGCAAATTTGAACGTCGCTAAGAGAGTATATCTCAAAAGCGCTCATCACAAGAAAAAAAAAATTTGTAACTGTGTACAGTATTGGTTGTTAGCTAGACCTTTTGGGTGATCATTTTGCTCAGATGAATCATTGTGCTGTACACCCAAAACTAATACAATGTTATATGTCAATTATACCCCCCCAAAAAATTGTGGGGTAGTGATAGAACTACATAGCTGTTAAAGTGAATAAACTAAAGCCACGTGTATCAACCCAGATAGATCTCAAACACAAAGTACTGAGAAAAAAAATCGATTGTAGAATTATTTTATAAACAGCATTTATATAAATATTAGAAACACTGCATGGATGCATAACAACTATAGTGAAACAGGAAGATGTGGACTGGAAGGATAAAAACTTAAAAACTAAGCTCTGACTAGTATCTCCCTATAGACTTTGGAAGATAGAAAAGAGACTTGAACCCTCTTTTCTTTTCTTTTTTTTATTTTGTGGTTCGCGGGCCTCTCACTGTTGTGGCCTACTCCCGTTGCGGAGCACAGGCTCCGGACGCGCAGGCTCAGCGGCCATGGCTCACGGGCCCAGCCGCTCCGCGGCATGTGGGATCTTCCCGGACTGGGGCACGAACCCGCATCTGCTGCATCGGCAGGCGGACTCTCAACCACTGCACCACCAGGAAAGCCCTTCTTTTCTTTCTAAAGAAAGATTTTAAGCAGCTTGTCTATATATATGTTGAGAATCTGAGTGTGTGCTATACTATTCCAGTACTATGCTTCACGTTTTGAGTACCTCACAAATGGTGAGACACAGGTAGGCACACAGGATAGCATAGAAGGTTGGAACCTGGGGTCCTACACCATCTTGAGGCTTCAGAGGAAGAATCTCACTAAGCAAACCAAAAAGGACAAGGACTAAGATACCTACCTTCAATGTTCATTAAGCACCTACTAAAGACTAGCCTCAGTGCTAGAGCTTTGATGTAATGCTTCTTAAACTTCGAAACAGTTACAAATACAGGGCCTCCTTTAAATGTGCTGCAGACCAGTGGATTCATTTATTTACCACGTATTTGATATTAACCTCTGTCTCAGTTTCTGCAACTGCAAGATGGAACGAAGGGTATCTGCATAAATTTGTCAGAATTAAGCAATTCATCTAAAGAAGTCTGGCATATAGTAAGCGCCCAGGAAATATCAGGTGCTGCTGTTTTCCTATTTTATTACCGGGCGCGGTTCCAGTCCTTTGGTGAGACGGTGATAGAAAAACAGAGCTCAAGTGCCCGCGGCCCTCTCTGAGATGCGATGACATAAACCCAAGACCCCCAATGGTCTCACAGAGAGACATGCTCTATAACTAGCTAATAAAAACGCTTGTAGCCAGGCCTTTTCCGAGACCCTTGCTGTTCTCCCAGGAATCCGGCCACAGGCATCTGGTGGGCGGCAGGCGGGCTGGGAGAAGGCAGAGGGGAGTAGAGGACCGTGTGGAGGCGGGTTGGGGGCGCGGCAGGAGGCGCGGCCTGAGGAAGAGCCCAGACGGGTCATGCAGACCAGGCTCCGCCGGAGCCTAGCTCGCCAGGGTGGGGGCGCGGCAGAGTGAGGGTTGGAGAGGGGGGGCGGGGCGGGGCGGGGCCGGGGGCAGGCGGGGGAGGA
>NW_006789324.1:3561934-3562256 GCF_000442215.2 Lipotes vexillifer | reverse complement strand
CCGAGGTCGCCGCCATGCTCGCGGCGGTGGGCTCCCTGGCGGCTGCATTCTGGACCATTCTCCGTCCCCGCACTATCCTGTTGGGGGCCGTCGCCTTTCTCTTCTTTGCTGATTTCCTCAAAAGGCGGCGCCCGAAGAACTACCCGCCGGGACCCCCGCGCCTGCCCTTCGTAGGCAACTTCTTCCATCTGGACTTTGAGAAGGGGCACCTGTCGCTTCAGAGGGTAGGAGTAGGCGAAGGTGCCAGGGCCGCGTCCTGACCCTGATCTGCAGGACAAGGGCCATCCCGGGTACCGAGGGCGGGAGGCTGGGGGCGGGGGGG
>NW_006789324.1:3551301-3561924 GCF_000442215.2 Lipotes vexillifer | reverse complement strand
GGGGCTCTGAGGCTAAAGCGGGCACCCGGGTAGCTTTGAGCCTCGCTCTCCTCACCAGCAACCGGCATGATTCCATTTCTAGGGATGAAATTTTGTTAACTGTTTACTATTTAAGTGTGCCAGACACGATATGTTCTTTAAGTCATTTAGTTGTGTATCTTGTTACATATTATTGGGACATTATATTTATAATATAATCACTTTGTATTTTTAATATTATTATCCTTGGGGGGAAAAATCCGGTACTTTCCCTCTCGGAGGCTCCGTTTCCCATGAGTGAAATGGTGATACTCCTACCTAAATCCTCACCGCTTTTCAACTGAATTGCTCCCATCCCCACCAGGACTGAGCCCCTCACATTCAGCCTCCTCGCCCTGCAATCCACTCTCACTAAAGTAATCATTTAAAAATGTCACTCCTTTCTCAAGGCTTCTTGCTGCTTCCCAGCTTTCAGACTCCTTAGGGAGCCACTTGGAAATCTTGCTGTAGCCTCTTTCCACTTCTTTATAATCATCTTCCATCAGGGCTGCCTAACCGTGGCCACTCTGAATTCCTTAGAATTCCCTCCAACATCCAGCACTTTCTCAAGCATTTTCAGCTGCTTCCCTGCCTCTCAGCGCAGGTACCTTGCTGACAGACAACACTGTGATAGGAGGGTGTGAACATTAAATAAAACAGTGAATGGTCAATATTAATACAGCTTATTGTCGGTGCCCAACAAATAATAGTTCCCCTTTCCCTAGAAATGCCTGGAGCACTTTAAACACAAGCCTATAATATAAACTCAGATTCAGATGGAGAAGGTTTTTATCACTTTCTGGGAGAAACACACATTTGGTACAGGATTAGTCTACAGAATTTTAAAGCTAGGCTCCTAAACCTGTACCCTTCTTTAATAAATGTGTTGTTTAATTTCCAATATTGGGAGATTTTCCTGTTTTCTTTCTGTTAGTGATTTCCAGTTGGAGTCCATTATGGTTAGAGGTCATATTTTGCATAATTTCAATTTTTTAAAAATATGTTAAGGTTGGTTTTATGACCTAAGATACAGCACCATGCATACTTGAAAAAAATGTGAATTCTGCCGTTGTTGGGTGGAGTGTTCTATATTGTATGTCAATTAGATATAATTAAATGACTGCGTGCTTTAGTTCTTCTGAACCCTTGTTGACTTCTTGTCTACTGATTCTATCAGTTACTAGGAGAGGGTTGTCGAAGTCTTCAACTATAATTACTTGTTTTTCTATGTCTCTAGTCAGTTCTGGTAGTTTTCATTTGTGTATTTGGCAGCTCTTTTAGATGGTGTATACACATTAAAATTGTTATGTCATCTTGGTGAATTGGCTCTTTATTATGTAATGTCCCTCTTTATCTCTGGTAATTTTCTTTGCCTGAATTTTACTTCATCTGATATAATATAGCCACACCAGTTCTCTTCTGATTAGTATTTGCATAATATATGCTTCTCCATTCTTTTACTTTTAATCTACTTATACCATTTTATTTGAAATGAGTTTCTTGTAGATAACATATAGGTGGGTAATTTTTTTCATTCTGCCAATATCAGACATTTGATTGGTGAATTTAGATCATTTTTATTTAATGTAATTATTGATTTGTTAAAACATAAGTCTGCCAATTTATTATTTGTTTCCTGTTTTTCACTTTGTTTTTTACTCCTCTGTTTCTCCTTTCCTGTCTTCCTGTGGGTCACTTGAACATTTTTTGAAAATTCCATTTTAATTTATCTATAGTGTTTTTGAGTATATCTCTTTGTATTGTTTTTAAGTGCTTGCTGTAAAGATTACATGCTATGTGTACATAGCTTATTGCAATAAGTATCAACAGTTTACCACTTCAGGTGGAATACAGACACCTTAAAACTCTTTAGGCCCTTTTACCTTCCCCCACTTTATAATATATAAATTGTCTTAAATATTACCTCTACAGACATTGAGAAATGCCTCAGACAGTATTATAATTTTTCTTTTAACTGTCAAACATGATTTGTTAAATTCAAGAAGAGAAGATTAGTCTACAGTATTTACCCATTTATTTACCCTTTCTCTTGCTTTTTCTTTCCTAACTGAAGAACTTTCTTTAGCTATTCTTTTAGAACTGGTCTGCTTTCCTTCATCTAAGAATGTTTTATTTCACCTTCTTTTCTGAAGTATATTATCACTGGATATAGAATTCTAGGTTGACAGTTTCTTTTATTAAACCCTTGGAAATGTTGTGCTACTTCTTTCTGGCCTCTCTAGTTCCTGATGAGAAATCTGCTGTAATTTGAATTGTTGTTCCCCATGAGTAATGAGTTGTTTTCCTCTGCATGCTTTCAAGTTTTCTTTGTTTTTATTGGTTTCAGAGATTTGATTATATGTCTTGGTGTTGAATTCTTTGGATTTATTGGGTTCACTCACAACTTCTTGAATCTGTAGGTTTTTCTAGTACCAAATTTGAGAATTTTTCAGCCATTATTTCTTCAAATATTTTTTTCAAGTCCATGTTTTTTTCCTTTTCTTCTGGTACTCTTTGGCACTGATTGCACAACTGACAGATCTTTTGTTATTCTAATATCAGTCCCTGAAGCTCAGTTGTTTTATCTTTTCTCAATCTATTTTCTCTGTGTTGTTCAGATTGGACACTTTCTATTGATGTCTTCAATTTCATTGATTATCCTGTCATTACCACTCTGCTACTGAGTTGCTCTATTGAGTTTTTTGTTTACATTATTGTATTTTTCAGTTCTAAAATTTCTCTTTGGTTCTTATGTATATTTTCTAGTTCTTTGTTAAGATTTTCTATTTAAAATTTTTTTTGAGAGTATAATTGTTTATCAAAACATTTTCAATAGCTGTTTTAAAATCTTTATCCTATAATTCCAACATCTTTATCATCTCAGTATTAGTTTCAACTTATTCAATTTGAGATTTCTCTGGTTCTTGGTAACATGAGTAATTTTGGACTATTTCTGGACATTTGGTGTATTTTGTTATGTGACTCTGGACTCTATGTAAATCTTTTATTTTGGCAGATAGTCAATCTGTTGATGTTCAGAATGTTCACTTTTGTGGATTGTGGTTCAAATGTCAATTTAGGTTATAAAGTCTTTGCAATACTATACTGGTCTACCCCACTTATGTGTTGTCCACCCCCATAGGACTCCAACCCACATTCCCATCAGTGCAGGCTGGAGAGAATGAGGATGGGGACAAAAGATTGGGGCCCCTCTGAGTAGGGTAGCCTCTTCCTTACTGCAGGGAGTGGGGGGAAGTCAGTAATCTAACCATATCATCTCCATGGGATACAGGTGCCTCCTTATTTCTGTGGAGTAGTAGAAATCAGAATTTTGCCCACTGACTACTTCAAGGAGTCTCTTTACTGCAGTTCAGGGGTGATAGTCACAATTCAGCTCATAGAGTCAGCAGGGAAGGGGCACCACCTTATTGCAAAGGTAGGATGAAGGCAAGTTTCCATGAATCTTCTTCACTGCTGTAGTCCCTCATTAGGATGTGGGAGGGTCACATCTATTATGGTATTTCCTTCCAGAAAAGGAAGGTAGAAAGGTTGAAATGTTCTGTCCTGGTGGACCACCCTTTATCTGGTCCTTTGACTACAGAGAACAGGGTTTTATTGGTGTTACATTTTGTATGTGTCAGTATCATGATGATGAGGAGGAGTAAAATGGGATGCTTTTACTCACTCTTGTCTGGAATCAGAAACATGGTCTGTGCCCTTGTTTTACCATTAAGATAGATATGACTAAAGAGGTTACATGATTTGCCTCATGTCATAAAACTGGCCAGGGATGAAACTGAGGCTAGGGTCTTATCTCTGGCCCAAAGATTTTTCACCAGAAGTGTTAAATTTTATTTTATATAGGTTTGCAATGAAATGTTTTTGGCTGTAAAAAAAGATGGAGTTAAATGGTGTGATTTAGTTGTAATTAAATTTACATTCCAGCAATTTGGAAACATTAAGTACCTATCATTAACTACCTATCATTGTCTATTTATCTATCTTTACTTACCTATCTATCATTACCTATCAGCTATAACATTAAACAAGGACTTGGACGCAGGACTATTTGACTCATATACCTATTCTCTGACTTATGCTACCTGACTTTTCATGATGTAGTTAGAGGATAATTGACTTATCCAGGGGTTCATTTATCCAACAGACATTTATGAAGTGCTTATTATATGACAGGCACAGTACAAGACATTGTATGATGAAATGTGTGTATAAACTTTTGGTAACCAAATGAGATATCATGAGGTGGGATCACTGTGAATGGGAAGCCCTGGGGATAACCTCTATAGAATGTTGAAATAAATTTGGCTGAACTGGAAAGAAATGTTAGGCAAGTGGTTATATGGAGTAAAGTGGACAGGAGATTTTTAAATGGGAGGAAGTGACATGAGATGAAACAAAGTGAGAGGGCCATGAAGAAACTGGCCTATTTGTATGGCATGATGGGAAGCATGAACCATTCTTGTTTTTCCCCTTTTTTTCTAAACTTCCTCTACCACAGCTATATGTGCATGTATTTAAATAAGAGAAAATCTTATTGGACTAAAGTGGGAGAATGGTAGATAAGGTGGATAAATGTATTATGAGGATATACCTTAAGCTGCTTGTAATAAAAAGGCCCCAAAATACAGTGGTGTAAAAAAAGAGTGAAATTTATTTCTCTCTCACAAGTGAGTTCAGATGTAGGCAGGAAGACCAGGGTAGGAAGGCTGCTTTGTACCACAAGGTCATCCAGAAACCCCAGTTCCTTCTATCATGTTGCTCTCGTCATACAGCATCTTCACGTATGAGTTCCAGTCCATGGAAAGGGGAAAGGAGCAGGTGGCGAGAAGCAACTTTCCTTTAAGGACATGACCCAGAAGATGCACACATCACCACTACTTACGTCCCATTGGCCACACCTGGAGAAGCTGAGAAATATGGTTTTGATTGGCAAGTCATGTGGCCAGCTAATATTTAGGGAGCTTCATCACTCAGAAGGAGAGAGAGAGAATATCTTCATGCTTTCAGTTAAGGATGAGACATACAGAGAGAGTTAGGAAGAGCCCAAATTTATGACCACCAGCTAGGCACTAAATCTCTGTGCTTCTTTTTCTGAAAACAAAGAATACATTGTAGGGTTATTATAAGAATCAAACAAGTTCATGAATATCAGTTTACTGCCAGGGTGCCTAGCACATAGTTGATCCTTCTTTCTTTATCTACCACCCTCCTCCTTTCTTCAAATATTTATAGTAACAAACTCAAGGAAAAGCCAGTTGAGGTTGCATACCTTGTCTGGCCTGATTGCTGCATGGGCTGCATTAATCCACTCTCTGGCCACTTCCCCTCCATTCCTTTGTCCAGATCTAACCAGAGTCCTTTTGCTAAAATATACTCCCAAATATATCAATAACAATAAATTTATTATTTATTTTAGTATTATGGTTACTTATCACCACCATCCCAACGATGGGAATTAGTAATATCCCCCATTTTATAGATTTGGAAACTGGGACACAGAGAAGTTAAATAACTTGACCAAAAATCACATAGAAAGTGAAAGCAGAAGCTGGATATAAATGGATTTGTATGACTTCAAAAATCCAAGTTCTTAAGCAGTCACTGCCCTTACCTCTCCTATTCAGTTTTCTAGTTGCAAACAAAACAAGATCCAAAATATTTCACTTGACATTTGTATATCCTTGGTCTGGCTCACATTACCTTGCCAGGCTTGTTTCCCCTCTCTGTACACAAATGAGAAGGTATTTTTTCTCAGAAACCTATCCTAGACTTTGGTCCCCTTATGTGCTTCCTGCTTTCCCCCATTTAATAATTTATTGTACAGAATGGTAATAATAAGAACTGGTTACTTATCTGTACGCTCCATTAGATTGGGGGCATCTTAAGATTAAGGACCTGTACCTCCAGCACCCGGCCTTGACCAACCACAGGGTTAGTGGTTGGTCTAATGAACCTGTACTGCAGTCGGAAAACAGAGCTCACTTGTTCCTGAAAGCCCACATTTTCCTGTCTTTGCATTGGTGTATGCTATTCCCACAGCCTAAAATCTTTGCCTTCACAACACATATCCTTTTGCAGGTACCCACACCTTCATTTACAATCTGGCCCAAATATCAGCTCCTCTTAGAAGCTTTCTCCCGTACCTGGAGTGGAATTCTTCTCTTCTTTCAATAGCTTCATGCCCCTTGCTTCAGCATTATAACATATATCATCTTCCACTGTGCGTTAGTTTTTTTCTGTAGTCAGCCTTCCCCGAGAGGCTTTGACACTTCAGGAAAACACCATAGCATATTGATCTCTGTGTTGCCCTCACATATAACATAGCAATGTCAGAAGGTGCCTGACAACTGAATTTGATTTCCACAGGCTGTTCCCAGAAACCTAGCATAACCCCAAGAACTAGCAGTGAGACCAGTATTCTTAGCAGGAGTTCAGAGACCCCAGGGGACTGGTGAACTGCATTTATGCATAAATATATTCATGTGTACAGAGTTTTGCTTTACCAGATCCATGACATACTGGATTTTTGAAGGATTTTATGACTTAAAAAGTGTAAGAAGTGTTATGAAGCTTTATTCCCTATGTCCTTAGGTTTCTTTTGTTGCTTTATTGGATAGAAACGCTTTGTAACTATAAAAGCAATACAAATGCATTGAGTGACACATTTTAAAATACAGTTTAGCAAGTGAGAGAGGATCTTAGCTCCTTGAGCACAGAGCTCAGTGCTGGTGAGTGTTCAGAGGAACAGACCCTCTCACCTACTGCTAGTGGGAATAAGAATTGATATACTCTTCCTTTTTTCCTTTTTATTTTTCCCTGTCTTTGTTCTGTTGGCTTTTGAGTTTAAGAACTTAAATTAAGTAGAATCTCCCTCCGCTTTATATCTCGTGGTTCAGTCTCTTGTCTCACTAACTCACCACTTCTAATTTTTTTTATTCTAAACATTTATTTTGCTCTACTTTATTATTTAAGTGCTTCATCTTACATTTGGAATACTTATCGTTCATATGAAATTTCCTGTAACCTATTACTTTGACTTGCCTTTTATAGCTACTGTGCTATTCCTTTTCTCTTGATCTTTCTATTTTCATTTCTGATTTTAAGCCTGTTTTAGGCTCCTGAACCACCTTTTTTTATAATTGAAGCATAGTTGATTTACAATGCTATGTTAATTTCTACTGTACAGCAAAGTGATTCAGTTATACATATATACAGATTCTTTGTTATATTATTTCCCATTATGGTTTATCACAGGATATTGTTCCCTGTGCTATACAGTAGGACCTTGTTGTTTATCCATCCTATTCATAATAGTTTGCATCTGCTAACCCCAAACTCCCATACCATCCCTCTCCCACACCCTGCCTTAGCAACATGTCTGTTCTCTATGTCTGTGAATCTGTTTCTGTTTCGTAGATAAGTTCATTGTGTCAGTAGTGTCATATTTTAGATTCCACAAGTAATATCATATGGCATTTGTCATTCTCTTTCTGACTTACTTCACTTAGTACGATAATCTCTAGTTCCATCCATGTTGCCACAAATGGCATTATTTCATTCTTTTTATGGCTGAGTAATACTCCATCGTACATATGCACCATATCTTCTTTATCCATTCATCTGTCGGTGGACATTTAGGTTGTTTCCGTGTCTTGGCAATTGTGAATAGAGCTGCTATGAACATAGGGGTACGTGCATCTTTCTGAATTATAGTTTCGTCCAGGTATATGCCCAGGAGTGGGATCGTTGGGTCATATGGCAACACTATTTTTAGTTTTTTTGAGGAACCTCCATACTGTTTTCCATAGTGGCTGTACCTTCTTACATCCCCACCAATAGTGTAGGAGGCTGAACAACCTTATTTTTAACCTCTTTTTTTTCCCTTACACTGTCTTTTTCTTAAGAACTTGTTTGTTTTTGTACATCGAAATGTATTCTCTACCTTACAAAGTCTTCTCAGATGACACTGGGACTTACATTTACCTCCAAGTAAAGCCATTGGCACAGTGACTGGCATGGTTACTTAAGAATTGGTAGACATCACCACCGTTGGTACCAGGGCTGCAGGAGGTCCTTTGATGTATCCATGTTTACACAGTTGATCATGCCATAAAAATGTTTGATGTAGCTCTGTCGGACTAGAAATATACGTGGGCAGAGAGTTGGTAAGAGGTGAAACTCTGTCGAAGTTCATTTCAGTAAACACTACTGGAGTGCCAAGTCCCCTCCAAGAACAAGCTGAGATTCCAGGTTGTATACATTGTCAGTTAGGAGTCCTTTAGCTTAACCTGAGATTTTCAGCCATTACAAAAATATTTTTACTGTATATTCTGAAATAGTCAAGAAATCCTTTCTGTAAAACCTAAGAAGTTCATCTAGGCATTCAGCATGACCCATTATGCAGACCCATTCCTGCCATTTGTTAGAACAAGACGTGCACTTTTAGAGGCAGACCAGACTAAGATGGAATCTTGGCTCTGCTCTTTCTAACAAGACAGACTTACTGTGCTAGTGATGAACAAACATGGATGGAAGACTGTAGACCAACAAGACAATGGAAGGATGGAGTTCAGGCTTGGTCTTTAATATGGAAGCAGGGTGGTGGAATGAGACTAAATCCATGGTATTTGCTCTGAAGGGGTGACACAGTCCAGGGAGCTTGAGGCAACATGGGAGAGCATAAGTGCATGGCAGCTGGGGAGGTGGGGCCACAGATACCTGGAGGAAATGAGCACTTCTGTTTGATACCACAGCCTTAGTAAGACACAGCCCTGCAGTCGGCAGGAATGGGCAGGTCTACTTAGATTCCTCTCTTGAGTAAGCATGTCAGGGAACACTTTGATTTATGACCCTTGACTGCGGTCCAAGCCGTATTTGCACATACCTGAACATTTGTGTACACTCCTGACACACCCACACACTCTTCCATTCTCTGTCTCACTCTTCCTCTCCCAGCTCCCTCACCCTCATTCTCACATTCATTGTGTCACATCCACTAAACTCTAAAGTCCAAGCACCATCTCGGGTTCATGGCTTTGTTCTTAAATCTTACATAATGCTCGGCAAATTTCACCAACACCCAACAGCTTTGTCACCTTGGCTAAGTTACTTCTGCTAGGACTCATTTTTCTTACTGAAAGACAAGGAAAATCATTACTACCATAGGGTAGTTGTGAGGTTAATGAAATAAAATGTGAAAGGTGCTTATCATGGCACCCAGTGGACGTGGTTGTCTGTGACCACCAGCTCCCATCTCTCGCACATCATCCCTGTTCTCTTGTCCCGTCTGTCACATGAGCAAGTGCTTCCATATCCCTTTGCACACAGAGCCCATTCATTCCCCCAGAGGCTCGAGTGGCTGTCTGCCAGGTACCAGGGAACAAAGTGCCTTTCACATCGCTGCTCTCATTCTTCTTCACAGAACCCTTTGAGGGAAGAATAATTTTCTCCTTTTATAGCTGAGGCTCCGAACAAGTGAAGCCACTTTCCCTGGCCCTCACAGCTAGTCAACCACAGAGTTAAGGTTTGCACATGGCTCCAGAGCTAGTGTCCTCTCCTCCGCACCTGGTCCCAGCCCTATGATGAATTTTCTGTCACCTAGAACATGTTGAGGAAGGGGACATTCTCTCCTGGTTAAACAGATACGATTTACTAAGAAGTCCACGTTCACTAAACGTATCTCAGCCTTCTCTGGTGAGTCACATGTATGAATTCTCTCCCTTCACTAGATTTTAAGATGCTTGCAGTTAAAGACCTTGTTTATTTTGTTAAACCTTTAGGCCTTATTCTCAGGACTAATGGTGGATACTCACTCAATTCGAGGGAGTTGAACATATGAATGAATGTTTATAAGGAATGTCTATGCCCTGTAGTGGATTCAGCCCGAGTCTAGTTGAGAGGAGGAGAAATGGAAACAGGTAGAAACATCCCCATCAGACCATCAGACCTAAGTGCACTCACAGGTGTGCACACAGACACCCCCTCCCCCCATCCAAGCTCCCACAGCTACACAAACCCTCTATTCCTGGACACACAGACATGTGCATATTCTGTGACTATTTTACTATTTTTCAGTTTGTGAAGAAATATGGGAACCTTTTTAGCCTGGAATTCGGTGACTTGCCTTCAGTTATTATAACTGGATTGCCCTTAATCAAAGAAGTCCTTGTCCTCCAGGAGCAAAACTTTGTGAACCGCCCTATAACCCCTATTCGAGAACGTGTTTTTAAGAAAAATGGTAAGTTTCTTGACTAATATGAGATGTGTACGTTTGATATTCTTGTAGTCTGTGAAAGGTACCTTTGTGACTGTAATTCTCCAACGCTCCCAGTTACCAGGCCCATCATAAAATTCCTGCTCCTAAAAGAAGCTGAGTGGGGCTTCCCTGGTGGCGCAGTGGTTGAGAGTCCGCCTGCCGATGCAGGGGATGCGGGCTCGTGCCCCGGTCCGGGAGGATCCCGCGTGCCGCGGAGCGGCTGGGGCCCGTGCGCCGTGGCCGCTGGGCCTGCGCATCCGGAGCCTGTGCTCCGCGGCGGGAGAGGCCACGGCAGTGAGAGGCCCGCGTACCGCAAAAAAAAAAAAAAA
>NW_006789324.1:3547710-3551114 GCF_000442215.2 Lipotes vexillifer | reverse complement strand
CAAAAAAAAAAAAAAAGTATTTAAAAGAAGCTGAGTGGCCACATTTCCCTGTTACAGACAACCCCTCAGGGAACCTGGCAGGGTTAGCCCTAATGTCAGGGATTTGAGAGAAGCTGCATCACCTGCATGAACACACTCTGGCTGCTTTAATTGGTAAGTATTCACATCACTCAGTGATGTGATGTGTTTTTTAAGAAAGGCAATGCGTTCTCGCTGTCTCTTTCTGCTTTCCCATTCAGATCTCTTCCCTAGGAAAATGGATGTGGATCTGCTTCCTCCTGCTGATTATGTAATCCCTTCTTGCCTCTAGTTCCTTATGCTCTATTATTAAGGCTGTGCCCCACAAGGTATCTTAACCCTTCCATCTATATTAGAAGAGTTTGGCATGAACACTTAAAATGATCATTAAATAAATGAACACATTTAAAAATCTAAATGAAAAACTCAGATTTATTCTTCTACCAAAGCACCATATTTTTCAGGTGCTTCTCAATTCCTCTTTGAAATATTTCATCCGTTAACTCTACATCCATTCATCCTATTTATTATCAGCCATGTGAAGCCCAGTGCTAGGCACCAGTGCCAGAGCAGTGAGGAGAATGACAGAGTCCTGTTCTTCTGTAACTTCCATTCCATTCATGAAAACAATATCAATTACTCTAATAATTTCATGCCTTAACTGTTATGAAGATAAGAGCAGGGTGCACTGCTTAAGTGTATCTAATCTAATTCAGAGACTCAGGAAAAGCTAATGTAAGTAAATGACAAATGTGAAGAAGCAATCAGTCAGAGGGAATAAAGTATGAAAAGTCTCTGAGGTGGGAGGAATGACAGTGAACTGAGGAATTGAAAGGTGGCCAGTGTGGGAAGCACAGGGATTAAACGGAGATAATTAAATGGAGATGAAGGTGCTGAGTTTGGCCAGGAGTAGTTCATGCATCTCCTTGTTAAGGAGGTTGCTTTTTATCCTAATAATGATGAAAGCTCTTGAACGGTTTCAGTAGAGAAAGGAATCATTGTACTTACATGGTACATTTTAAAGACTTCTTTAGGCTGCAATGTCAAGAATGGAATAAAGGGAGCAAGAGACTGTTGCAGCATTTTAGGTTAGAGAAGGTGGTGGCTTGGACTAGGGAGATGGCAAGAAATGACAGTACAGTAGGTTAGACCAGGAGAGTGGCCATGAAGAAATATGGATTTAAGATATTCAGGAGGCAAATCCAATAAGACATGATGACCTAGACAGAGAGAGAATGAGGTATTGAGGTAGACACCCAAATGGGTAGGTAAAGGAAAGGAGGAATATTTGGAGGAGGGCAAGGTGTTGGCTGGCCTGGGTGGGGAGTTGTATATGGAGCAATCGTGAATTCAGTTGTAGAAATGCTGAGTTTGAAATGCCTTTAAATCAGCAGAGTCAAGCAGACACTTGTATGTATGTCTGGAGCTGAGGGACAGAAAGAGCTAATGAGATTTTCCCAAAAATGGAGCATAGATAAGGGGAGAAGAGGCTTGCAGAACTTGAATGGAGAACTAGATCATTTTGAAATATAATAGAAGATGAATTAACAAAAGATATGGTTAAGTTCTCTGCAGTCAGAGAATTAGGAGGAAAATTGGAGAGTGTCACGTCCTGGGAAAAGAGAGAAGAAAGAAGTGTCTCATGCTGCTGACGCATCAAGATAAGGTTGAAAAGGATCCTGGACTGGACAGCAGGGAAGGCCTTGTCCTTGAGGTGGTAGAGGCCAAAGGCAGATATTAGAAGGAGTTGAAGAGTGCTCTGGAAGTGAAGAAATGAAAGAAGTGTGGCCTCACCTGTATTGTGAAATAAATGATCATCTATTGAACACACCAAGATGTTTTTTTTTTTTCCTTTGCCTGTGTTGTTCTTTCTGCATAGATTTTTCACTCTTCCACGCTCTTGAATGATTCATTTATTTATTTATTTTTTCTTTGCGGTACGCAGGCCTCTCACTGTTGTGGCCTCTCCCGTTGTGGAGCACAGGCTCCAGGCGCGCAAGCTCAGCGGCCATGGCTCACAGGCCCAGCCGCTCCGCGGCATGTGGGATCTTCCCGGACCAGGGCACGATCCCGCGTCCCCTGCATCGGCAGGCGGACTCTCAACCACTGCGCCACCAGGGAAGCCCCTGATTCATTTATTTTTTAAGGTCCAGCTTAGATAGGACGTCTCCTAAAGGCCTTGCCTCCTTATGAGTATGGATATTGTCTAATCCCTAAGTGCATTCTTAGTATGTTGCATAACATACTTACAGTTACTTATGTGACAAGTAATCAAAGCATGAGCTTTGGAGTTAGGCAGAACTGAATTTGAATGCCTGTTCAGCTGCTTACTAACTCTGAGACCTTGCAGAGTTTCCTTTTATCCCTTGTGCCTCAGTTTCCTTGTCAACAAAATCGTTGGGAGGGTTGGCAGTTATGATAGGACCTACCTCAGAGATGTTCTGTGAGTGCTAAATTACACAATGCATTAAAAATGTTAAAGTGTCCAGCATTAGAAGCAGTCAGTAAATGCTAGCCACTATATCTATTGCTTTGGGATTATTTCTCTGAATAGTTTTCAAGCGCCTTAATGCCCTTCTCCTTCCTTCCATCTGATGAATTATCCCCCATGGCTCTTGTTGGCTTTCTTTTCATAATGTTGGCTTTCTTTTTCCCAGGCTTGATCATGTCCATAGGCCAGGTGTGGAAGGAACAAAGAAGGTTTGCCCTGACAACACTGAAGAGCTTTGGTTTAGGAAGGAAGAGCTTAGAGGAGCGCATTCAGGAAGAGACCCACTTCCTCATCCAGGCAATAGGAGAGGAGGACGGTGAGTGTGTCATAGGACAGGTGCAGGGAACTGTGGCTCATTCATTCACTAACCAGGTGATTAGTGAATCTACGTGCCTATCCTGCACCCAGCACTGCGTAGGGCACTGAGGGGATAACAGTGAACAGCTAACCATGACCTGCCCGCATGGAGCTCAAGAATTAAGAATAAGATGGGTATTAAACTTATTACTGTTTTTAGTTTTTGTTTTTTGGGGTTTTTTTGAGGTACGTGGGCCCCTCACTGTTGTGGCCTTTCCCGCTGCGGAGCACAGGCTCCGGACGCACAGCCCCAGCGGCCATGGCTCACGGGCCCAGCCACTCCGCGGCATGTGGGATCCTCCTGGACCGGGTCATGAACCCGTGTCCCCTGCATCGGCAGGCAGACTCCCAGCCACTGCGCCACCAGGGAAGACCTTATTATTGGTTTTAAATCCTGGTCATCAGTTTGACTTCCCAGGCATTGACTGAATGCTTGCTGTATGTTAGACCCTGTATAGGGTGCTGGGGCCACAGTCTCAGAGGTGGTTCTGTAGTCAGTATGTCATATGTCATGTAGAGTAGACTCTTCAGGGAAAGA
>NW_006789324.1:3544755-3547688 GCF_000442215.2 Lipotes vexillifer | reverse complement strand
GAAAGAGAAGGAAACCAATCTGAAGGATCCATCACTTCTTCTGCCTCTAGGACAGCCTTTCGACCCTCACTTCAAAATCAACAATGCAGTTTCCAATATTATTTGCTCCATCACATTTGGGGAGCGATTTGACTACGAGGACACTCAGTTCCAGGAGCTGCTGAGGCTGCTGGATGAGGTCACATGTCTCGAGACATCAATGTGGTGCCAGGTGAGGCAGTCCTCACTTCCTATCTTAGATAAGGATATTGAGCTGATGTCAGACACAGAGGAGCTCTTCCTTTTTTTTTTTAAGCTAACATATAACCTTTTAAAATTTACTTTAACACAAACATGTTTGTAGTCAATCTGTTGAATTTAGTATTTTACATAATATTGTTAAATATTGACTATAGACAAAGAACGTTTCTAACATTTGTGTAAGGTACAAAACTTTACATGAAGTGCGCCTACGGACCTATGTTCTTTTCTTTAAAAAGCACAATATTGCCATCACCTTTGTGTCTCTCCTCTCCATGTCCCTCCCTAGCCCTCCGTGTCCATCCTCCCTCAGAAGTACTCCTCTTTGCCTGACTCCCCCTCGGCACATTGTTTTCAGATTCATATGTTAGTTGCACTTAAAAAAAAAAAATCTGCTTACTTTTCTATTTTATGAATATGCCCCTGTTTGTTATTCTGTTCCCTATTAATAAACACTTGGGGGATTTCCAGTTTGGGGATCTGGAATGAACATTCTTGTCAATCCTTCATGTGGACACATCCACTCATTTCTCTTGCATTTACACCTGTAAAAAATACTTAAAGTTTTCCCAGGTGGTTGCACTACTTACATGTCCATCCACACTTGATATTATCAGTCTTCTAACTTTGTAGGGTGTAGATTTAGAGGGGTCAAACTCACCCCTTCCTTGGTGGGCCCTGCTCTCCACTTTTGTCCTGCCAGTGCTGTGAGTCTGTCAAAACCTCTACTCAGCTTCTTGGCCTCTCAGCCACATTACTGGATTTGGAAGACACTTCTAGGAGAAAATCAGCCCCAAGTGTTTTATTTATTCTTAACAAGTATCTTTAGCTGGAGACTTATGGATCCATCACACCAATACTGATAAAGTAGTTAGCATGATTCCTGGCACATTAAAGGGGCATAATGAATGTGAGCTATTATGATTTATTGTCAGTGTTATTTTTGAATAATGTTCCTTGTTCTCACTTCTAACTGTGGTAGCCCCCCATCCAGTTATTCCAGTTTCTTCCCTCCTGTTAACACAGAACCTAGGAAGTCATGGGAGTTCAGTGGGTACCCGGCTGACTGTTCCCAGGGAACAGAAATCCTGGGAGGGTAGGATGGGGCAGTAGGGCAGGGGTAAGAACCATTTCTTAGAGACCCAAAGTAGACCAGGCACTTTGATGGACAACTCTTCATACTTTATCTCAAATAATTTTTTACAGCAGTCCTTTAAAGATGAAATGGATCATCCTGATGTGTGCAAGCAGATATGGGAATATGTAAGCACATCCCATAGTAGTCTACTGGCTCTGTGTCAAGTGCAGGATAGATCTCATGTCATTTAGTCATGAAAATAACCATCGGGCCCCACTGGCAGCTAAAGTAGCCACAAATCACATCATTACTACTATTATTATTATTATTACTATTATTACCGAAGTATTATAGCTAGAAAGAAACAGAGCTAATTGTCAAACCCATGCCTGTTTCATTTAAAATCTAGGCAACTTTCTATTACCTTACGCTATCTATTTTCTACTATGTATTATTAGAGAAAATATATTCAAAGACCACTTTATTTCAGTAAAAAATATCTTAGCCACATGGAGTTTACATCATAGTGGGGGCAGACAAATAAATACACATACATATTTAACATAGAGAGATACATACATACATTCATAGGTATGTAGATACATAGATACATATACATAGATAGACAGACATTTTTCACACACACACACACACACACACACACACACACATACACACCCAAATACATACACATACTAATGATAATTGTCACAGAAAAAAATAAAACAAAATAAAGGAATGGAAAGAGAGTACCAGAAGTGCTACTAACTGTAAGATTATCAGGTAAGACAGGTCCAAGTAGGTGACATTTGAATAGCACATTAATGAATTAAAGGAACTGGGGTTATACAGATTTCAGAGGAAAACCATTCTAGATGGAAGAAATAGCAAATGCAGTGTCCTAAACAAGAATATTTTTTATGTTTTCACAGAGGCCAATGGGGCTGGACTTGAAAGAGTAAAAGAGAGTAAGATGGCAGGGAGTGATAGCAGAGGAGGTGGCAAGAGGGTGAGGGGCCAGCTCATGTAGAGCTCCAGGCTAGGAGAATGGTGTAGAATTTTGTCTAAATGTCATGGAAAGTCATTGGAAGAGCCAAAAAGTGAAATAATCAATTAAACAGCTAAATGATCCCTCTGGCAGCTCAGTGGAAAATAGACTGGGAATGGGGTTAAGGATAGAATCAGGAAACCTGCTGGAGGCTTTACAGCATCCAGGTAAGAAATGTTGGTGGTTTGTACAAGGAAGACAAAGCACATGGAGTGGTGAGAAGTGGTCCGAGACTGGTTATATTTTGGATGGAGAGCTGAAATGCTTTGCCCGAGGGGAAAGAAGAGGGTTGAGAGAGAGAAGAGTCAGAGGTGACTCCAAGGGTTAAATTTAAGTAAATAAAAGAGATGGAAAGAGAATATGGTTTCATTGTCTTCAAAAGTAGAAAACTGGCACTCCCTTGTCTCCATGACTGTTTCGTTTTCTCCATCAGCTCTACAATGTCTTTCCAAGGATAATGAATTTCCTTCCTGGACCCCACCAAATGCTCTTCAGGAACTGGGAGAAACTGAAAATGTTTGTTGCCCGTGTGATTGAAAACCACAAGAGAGGTTGGAATCCTGCTGA
>NW_006789324.1:3539742-3544740 GCF_000442215.2 Lipotes vexillifer | reverse complement strand
TGCTGAAGCAAGAGACTTCATTGATGCTTACCTCAAGGAAATAGAAAAGGTGAGGAAACGGGAGCTGTTACCTGAGTTTTACTCTTAAAGAGCAAATGAGGGGATTCTGGTTTCTTATTGCTGCTGTACCAAATCACCACAAACGTGGGGCTTAAAACAACACACATGGGGCTTCCCTGGTGGCGCAGTGGTTGAGAGTCCGCCTGCCGATGCAGGGGATGCGGGCTCGTGCCCCGGTCCGGGAGGATCCCGCGTGCCGCGGAGCGGCTGGGCCCGTGAGCCATGGCCGCTGAGCCTGCGCGTCCGGAGCCTGTGCTCCGCAACGGGAGAGCCCACAACAGTGAGAGGCCCGCGTATCGCAAAAAAAACAAAAAAAAACCCACACACATTTGTTCCCTTACAGTTCTAGAGGTCAGAAGGCTGAAACCAGTTTCACTGGGCTGAAGTCAAGTTGCGGGAGGGACTGGCTCCTACTTGAGGCTTTAGGACAGAATCCACTGATTGACTTTTCCAGTAACTAGAGGCTGCCTGTACTCGCTGCCGCAGGGCCCCTTCCTCCGTCTTCAAAGCCATCAATGTAGCATCTTTTCTGTCACCATCCTCACATCTTCTCTTTATGACTTTCTTGCCTCCCTCTTATAAAGACTCTTGTGATTATATTGGGCCCACTGGGATAATCCAGGATAATCTTCCCATATCAGTATCGTTAATTCACTATATCTACAAAGTCCCTTGTGCCGTGTAACATTCCCGGGTTCTAGAGATTAAGATATGGACATCTTTGTGGGTCATTATTCAGCCTACTACAGGGGAGGAAAATAGAGGCAATACTTCATAGAGTGTAGGAATAACATTAACTCAGAATTGATTTATGAGTTAATTGATGAGACAATTAGAAATAAAGATAGAGGTTTAACAGTATTTGGCTTAAGGGCTTTGGAAAGCCCCGTTACTGCCTTCTCATGATCTAGTCTCTGTCCTCTGCATGTATCTGAGGGAGATACACACAAAAGGAAGAGTAAGTGCTGTTTCATCATTAGCTGGACCGGTGCCCACTTACCTACCCCTTCCCCCAGCTCCCAGTGCAGAGCACAAGCGAATCTGTGTCAGTTGCCAGAGATTAGCCTCAAATGGGATGGACATTCACCTTCCTCCCGCATCGCCATGTCATCCGCTTTTTAATATTACTATAGGAAAGAAGCAGGAAAAAAGAAAAATGGGGTGTATATCCTTTACCATAGTAACACCTCTGGTTAACACACATCACTGCATCTGTGTCATTATCTTTGACTCATTAGATTATTCATTCGTTCTCCTGGAGTTGGCAGAAATGTGGATTTCTTTCCAACTCCGATCTTGTTTCACCTGATTGGCATAACATTAATAGAAGCATTGACTACTCCCCAGAGGGGGAGACATCACTTGCTATATGGTGTGCAGGTGTGGGAACACAGAGGGAGGAATGTTGATGCATTGAAGCTTCTGGAGGAACGTGGCAAAGCTGCTGGAGTGCCATGAGGAATGGCTGTTGGAACCAGAGAAGTTTAACCTAAAAAGGAAAAGATTAACAGGGAGATATGAGAATTATTGTACTTTAGAGAAATTCAGTTATTCTTTCTGATATCAGTACAAACATTTGTTGAGAATTTGCTATGTGTCCTTTCCATCTCGCATAATTCATAATGCCATCTTAAGGGGTGAGTATTGTTATTTCTATTTTGTGAAATAGGATATAAGCACAGAAAGGTTTATTCACTTGCTCAAGTCATACAGATAGTGAATGGTGTGGCTAATATTGGAACCCAAGGCTGTTTTTCCAGTGTAATACTAGATTCTCCCAAATTATGGGTGTAAAAAAATTAGTTGTGTTGTTTCATCCACCAAAGCTAATAAAAGCTTCCAGCACTTGGGGCAGGAGGACTCTAGTGATGTTGCAGTAATCTGCCTCCTGAGATGACCAAAGGGAAAGTCATTTCTCCTGGGCTCTCTCCTTCCACGTTTTCTCTAGGATGAGGGCCCCTGTGTTGTGGCAACTAAGAACCATCTGAATAAACCAATAATCGTTGTGCTTTCTAGCATAAGGGCAGTGCCACTTCAAGTTTCCACGAAGAAAACCTCATCTACAGCACCCTGGACCTCTTCTTTGCTGGAACGGAGACAACTTCGACGACCCTGCGCTGGGGTCTGCTCTACATGGCCCTCTACCCCGAAATCCAAGGTGAGCATGTCAGTGGATGCGCCTGGGCCAGGTCAGAATGGCGCCCCCTGGAACACACTGTCCCAAGGTGGGACCAGAATATAGCATGGTAGGATGGAGAGATAGGTAGGACAGTTACCGGGCCAGGTGGACTTGAGAACGGGAACCTTCTTGGGTTTTTCTGTGAGGATTGTGATGGGTCCACGTAACACAACTATAACAGAGAGTGCCAGCCCTCAGGAAACTCCCAGTCCAGTGGGGAAAACAGTGAAGTCCACTGACATTGTGGTGAGTTCCAGGAAAGAGTTCCATTCCACTCACGTATGAAATCTGGTCGCAGCCTTCCCTCCTTCGAAGTAATGTCTTCCATTGCCCTGTGGACAATGCTCATACTCCTTAATCTGGTATATCATGCCCTCTGCTGTGCCTCTTTCTGCCTGTCCAGGCTCGACTCTACCTACCCTGCATGGGGGCATCATTAAGTCATATGTCACTTAATTTCACTGTCCTTATTTGTACCTCTGGGCCATCACACCTGCTCTTCCCTAGAAGGATAATGCCAAAATGTATTTCCCTAATTTCTCTGCACGGTAAACTCCTAGCTATGCTTGAAGAGTTTACTCAACCACAGCCCCTCTAAGATGTTTCCCCACACTTCTGGGAAAATACTAGCATTTCCTTCCTTTAGAGGTTGCCTAATTGCACCTCCATTACTTTGCTTACCACACATTATTTATATATCTTCCCCACAGACTGTAATCCTTTCGACGACAGTGACTGTTACAATCATTTTTCATTTTCTAGGCCCCAGAACAGTTTAAGCACATGAAGGATAAAAACTGTTGGGATACAGTTCTGCAAACTGTGGGTAAAAGTTTATTAACAGGACATAAAGTCAATTTAGTGGATCGAGACTAACTTTTTTCCCTAAATTAAAAAAAATAGATTAGGGAAATCAGAGCGCTTTCTGTGTATTAAGGATAAGGCTTTTTCGTGAAACTTTCTTCCCTTATACATATGAATAAATGTTTGTTTTATATGTGTGTATATTTATGCTTATGTGTCCTGAGTCATGCACTTAAAAAATGCGCTTGTAACTGTGAATTACAGGGTTTTCTTTAAATTTATTTATTTATAAATTCTCTGTTTTTATTTATCAGATACTTTTTTTCATAAATTTTATTTATTTATTTATTTATTTATTTATTTATTTTTGGCTGCATTGGATCTTCTTTGCTGTGCGCGGGCTTTCTCTAGTTGCGGTGAGCGGGGGCTACTCTTCGTTGCGGTGCTCAGGCTTCTTATTGCGGTGGCTTCTGTTGTTGCGGAGCACGGGCTCTAGGCACGCGGGGTTCAGTAGTTGTGGTGCGTGGGCTCAATAGTTGTGGCTTGCGGGCTCTAGAGCACAGGCTCAGTAGTTGTGGTGCACGGGCTTAGTTGCTCCGTGGCATGTGGGATCCTCCCGGATCAGGGATTGAACCCGTGTCCCCTGCATTGGCAGGTGGATTCTTAACCACTGCACCACCAAGGAAGTCCTTTTTAAATTTAAAAGCCACCTAGTTAGCGCATTGATATAGTTTCCCTATTAGAGGCTCCAAAATAACAGTGGCTTAAAATGGCATAAAAAAGTAGATGCAACCCAAGTTACTATCGATGGATGAATGGATAAGCAAAATGTGGAATGCAATGGAATATTAATCAGCTTTGAAAAGAAAACATTCTGGGCTTCCCTGGTGGCGCAGTGGTTGAGAGTCCGCCTGCTGATGCAGTGGACGCGGGTTCGTGCCCCAGTCCGGGAAGATCCCACATGCCACGGCGCGGCTGGGCCCGTGAGCCATGGCCACTGAGCCTGCGCGTCCGGAGCCTGTGCTCTGCAACGGGAGAGGCCACAACAGTGAGAGGCCCGCGTACCAAAAAAAAACAAACAAACAAACAAAAAAAAGAAAACATTCTGACACATGCTACGACGTGGATGAACCTTGAAGACATTATGCTAAACTAAGTAATCCAGTCAAAAGAGGCATATTCTATGTGATTCTATTCATATAATGTATCTAGAGTGGTTGAATTCATAGAAAGCAAAAGTAAAATGGTGGTTGTCAGAGCCTGGGGACAGTGCAAAATGGCATCCTCTTCAATGGATGTAGAGTTTCAGTTTTGCAAGATAAAAATTTCTGGAGATTGGTAGCACAATAACGTGAATAAACTGCACGCTTAAAATGATTAAGATAGTAAATTATATATTATGTTTATTTTACCACAATTTTAAAAGTTTTTAAATATTCAGTTTAAAAAAAAGGAGTTTTATTTTTCTTTCAAATGAGAAACTCTAAGCTGGACTCTGCAGAACCCTTTTGGGGTCCAAGCTCTTTCCATTGTGCTGCTCTGCTGTATCTAGAATGGTGCCCTTGTTGGCACTCTCAAAGATGGCTCACCTCTAAGGTTGCCTTTCCACCAGTAGGACGGGAAGGAGGAGGAAGCACACACCCTTCCTTTAAGGGCCTCTTCCAAGTATTAAACATCCCCTCTACTTACATTCTATTGGTCAGAACTTAGTCACAGGGGAATCTGGGAAATGTAGTCTTTAGCTGTGCAACCAGGTATCTAGCTAAAATATCTATTTTTGTAGAAAAAGAAGAAAACAGATATTGGGGCACAATTAATGGGATTTTTTTTCATTTGTTGGTTGCTTTCCTAAATCAGTTCATGTAAATCTCAAAACATCCTAAAGCGGAAGTGGATTTATCCTAACGAATAAGAGCAAACTGAGGCTCAAAGGATTTCAGCGTAGTGCAGCAGGA
>NW_006789324.1:3522470-3539732 GCF_000442215.2 Lipotes vexillifer | reverse complement strand
CAGGAATGTTGTAGAGCAAGAGTTTGCCACCAGATTTGTCTCATACCAGGGCCCACTTTCCACTCACAAGCCTCCCTGAGGAGCTAGTCTTGAGAGCCTACGATAACTTTAGCCATTTTGATCCTGGTTATTCCATTCCTTAACTTAACGAGGCTCAAGGAAAGTTATGGAATAATAGAATAATAGAACCTCCTCTGCTTTTCCAGAAAAAGTCCAAGCTGAGATCGACAGGGTGCTTGGCCAATCACAGCAGCCGAGCACGGCAGCTCGAGAGTCCATGCCCTACACCAGTGCTGTCATCCATGAGGTGCAGAGAATGGGGAACATCATCCCCATGAATGTGCCCAGAGAGGTGACAGTGGACACCACCCTGGGTGGATACCACCTGCCCAAGGTAATTAGGGGCTCATTCACAGCCTCAGATCTCCAAGTTCATATTTTTAAATGGTGGGAATCTCAACTGGAAAAGTAACATGTGTTCTTGTCCTAGAGAATCACTTAAATAGGGAGAGAGATGTATTATGCCAGATGAAATACTAGTTTTGTTCCCTGGGTATGATCTTAGAAAATTAGTTCAACTGGATGTTAATAGGTGTTATGGAGGGGAAGGGGGATTCCTAGGTCACCTGTGTTTAGTCAAAGCCTGGCTTTTCTTTGCTGTGAGATTTCTTACTACGTGACATGCACTGTGAATATTTCTGGGGATACAGCAAGAAGCAATTCTCAGTCAGACTTTGCCATGAGGTCCATTTCTTTACCCTGGCAGAGCTTCTTACAGGATAGGGTCCTGCCAGACTTACTTTAGAAAATTCTGCTTCATAATCCTGGGTTATAGAATGTTGAAATATGAAGGGACATTTGAGACCTCCTGGGCCAACATCACATTGATGCTGGTGTTTCTAACATAATATCCCCACTGGTATTTTTCCAGCTTTGACTTACAGCCCCTTGATGGGACTGTCTCACAAGGGAAAGCAATCCAATTGTGTGCAGTATTAAATATCAGAAAAGGAGAGAAAGGAACCAATGCTTTTTAAATAGGATTATGTTCCATGGACTATATAGGTTATTTAAAATGTCTTAGTCAGTCCTCGGGATAATTCTGTTATCCTCATTTTATAAATTTGGAAGCCGAGGCTCAGAGAGTAATTAATCTTGCATAAGATCTCTCAGCTACAGTGACAAGAGTTGGGCTCCAGGAACGGAACTGTTCTGATTCCCAGGCTCATCTTTTTTGTACTACACCATGTTCTCTCCACAGGAGTTGCTTTACTTTGACTTTAAAAGAGTCTCCCTGAATTATTCCTCAGTGGGTCCCTGTTAAATTCCCGGTCCTCACAAAGGAAATTCTGCTCTCGCTCTGCCCGCCACTCTTAGGATCTCAGCAGGCAGCTCTCCTATGCCCCCTAGTGTCCTCTCTGCACACTGCACATTTACAGTTCTTCCCTTTCTCCACCTTGGTGGGCCTCTGTGGATCCATTAGATCCAGTTTGTCTAAGTTGCTCTGTTTGTTGTACCTGGGGCTGATCTCAAGGCAAAGCCAGAGGAGCTTCCGCATTGGACACCCCTTAGTCACCGTCCCTGCAGAGCCAGGAAAAGCAGCTATTCCTGCAGCAATTGCATTTACTATTTTCTTGCTGATTGATCATCTTGTGGGTGAAGGCTGAGGTAAATTATCTCACAGGTGATCTTTGCATTTTTATAGCAATTCATTTAGCTCCAGGGAATCATCCCAGCTCAACAGACTTGTTCTAACATTGATTTTTAATATTGACTGGAGTTATCATCCTGGGAACTGTGAGATCCCATTGACTATACACTGTAGAGGCTAGGAGCCATAATTCTGATGTCAAATGTCCTAATTCAAATCATTTTTCTACTTCCTCCCACCCTGTGACTTTGGGCATCTTATTCAACCTCTCAGAGCTTCAAATTCTTTATCCATAAAAGTGCATTTAAATCCACCTCGCAGGTGAACATGTAATGAGATCATGCATGTATACTATTTAACCTTGTGCTGACTATAGAAAGTGCTCAAAATAGCAGTTATTATTCTTTATTAATTCATCAGATGTTCATTAAGCACCTAAAACGTTTAGGGCTCAGAAAATAGCTCAGAGGAAAATAATCATGCAAGTTTATAAGTACAAACCATGGTAACCGCCCAAAGGAAAAAACTCACCGGCTTTTAGAAAGATGCAAGCTAGCTGCAATGAGGAATGGGAGCAAGCGCAGGCAGAGAAGACTTCCCAAAGGAAGTGAGGTTTGAGCTGAGGATTAAAGGATGATTAAGAGGACTTTCCTGGTGGCCCAGTGGTTGAGAGTCCACCTGCCGATGCAGGGGACACGGGTTCGTGCCCCGGTCCGGGAAGATCCCACATGCCGCGGAAAGGCTGGGCCTGTGAGCCGTGGCCACTGAGCCTGCGCATCCGGAGCCTGTGCTCCGCAACGGGAGAGGCCACAGCAGTGAGTGGCCCGTGTACCGCAAAAAAACAAACAAAAAAAAAAGGATGATTAAGAGTCAACTCGATGACAGGGTGGGGAGGAAGGACATTTCAGGCAACGTGAACAGCATGTAAAAAGGCACAGAAATGAGTGGGAACATGTGGCATGTTTGAGAAACTGAAGGAAGCTTGATATAGTGGGAGTGCAGGCAGAAGGAGGGTCGCTCAGGCAGGGAGCAGGTGATGTGTCCTTAATCTAAGAGTGATGGGAGCTGTTGAAGAGTATCTATCAGGTTCCAGGTGTGGTGGGTGGATGGGTGTGGAATGACTAAATCATGTTCAAAGCTAACTCTGCTTTCAGCATGTGGAGCACATTGAAGGGGAAGAGAGGAAATGGACATAGTTAGGGCTATTATAGGAGTATAACCAAGCAAGGTGAGCCTGGACCAGAGGGCAGTGGTGGACATAAAATGGAGGTGACAGAATCAGGAGAAATTTCAAGTACAGTTGACCAGCCTAGCTTAAGGACTGGATGAAGGCAGAATGAGGGAAAGGGAGGCACTAAGGAGGACTCCTGGGTTTCTTGTTATGTATCTGGAAGGATAGTGGTTCCTTTCACTGGGCGACCTCATCCTGTTATTAAACTCTCTGTAGAACGGACTAGACATTGGAGGGAAGAGAGTGGGAGATTTCACGTTTTTCCCTTATTGATGCATACGTGTTCCCTCCCAAATTATGCACTGACAAGTCCCTGCAGAGATCCATTCTACAGTCGAGTAGTCACACTTGCCCAGGTAAAATTCCCAGCAGACAATTCCAGTCCATCATGGTAAGCTGTCCCATGGCAAAGAGCAGGGTCCTAGGGGTTGGGCTCAGAGGGAGCGGATTGGGGAGGCTGAGGGAGTTCAGGGTGCTATCAGCCTTGGTGTGGGAGCCGGGGGGACCCCTCTGCATATGTGTGTTGTGTGGGTCAAGTCTTACCTGAGTCCTTGCTGCCTTCTCCAGGGGACCATGGTCCTGACCAACCTGACTGCACTGCACAGGGACCCTGCAGAGTGGGCCACCCCCGACGTTTTCAATCCGGAGCATTTTCTGGAGAATGGACAGTTTAAGAAAAGGGAAGCCTTTCTGCCTTTCTCAGTAGGTGAGTAGCACGAAATAAGAGTGTGGGAACCCAGGCTCTCAGCCCTTCCCTACTCTTCTCCCTGGGGTGCTTTGCTTTAGCTGGAACGTCTCCAGGTCCAACAGCAAGAAATAACTCACAACCTAAAAGTTGAGAATGTTTTATTCGGGGCATTACTGAGGACTCTACCCTGGGAAGGCAGCCTCTCAGATAGCTCTTAGGGACTGTTCCCAAAAGATAAGGAAAGAATGAGGATATATAGGAGTTTTTGATGGAAAAAAAACATGTAGTCAAACATCACACACACACAAAAAAACAAAAACAAAAACCCAGACATCTCAAATTTATGATTTTAGTGCCTTTCTTTTTATGGGAAGATGCAAGAGTTTGGGCTCATTGAAATTATTCCTTTATATGCATCCTAACACTCTAGGGCCAGTATCCTCTTTTTCTCCAGCCTGAATTCCACTCAGAGCACACCACTGGGGTCAGCTGCTGTGACTGATGGCTCATGGAGGGCAGCCTTCACTGTTTAACCGGAATGGCAAGCAGCAGTGTTCAGTCCACACCAGATAGTCCACTCCAGCATGACTCACTCTTTTTTTTCCTTAAAGCATGTTTTGTTTGTTTGTTTGTTTGTTTATTTATTTATTTTTGGCTGCATTGGGTCTTTGTTGCTGCACGTGGGCTTTCTCTAGTTGCAGAGAGCGGGGGCTACTCTTCCTTGTGGTGCGCGGGCTTCTCATTGCAGTGGCTTCTCTTGCTGCAGAGCATGGGCTCTAGGCACACGGGCTTCAGTAGTTGTGGCACATGGGCTCAGTAGTTGCGGCTCGCAGGCTCTAGAGCACAGGCTCGGCAGTTGTGGCGCACAGGCTTAGTTGCTCTGTGGCATGTGGGATCTTCCCAGACCAGGGCTCGAACCCAAGTCCCCTGCACTGGCAGGCGGATTCTTAACACTGTGCCACCAGGGAAGCCCCAGCATGACTCACTCTTGCTGTTGGTTGCAACTCAGGATTCCCTGGGTGGAGCATCACCAGGACTCATGCCCTTAATTCCTAAGTCCTGGCTTGACTCTGATGGAGATTTCAGCTTCACGTTGTGCTGTCCCCCAGAACACTGGAACAAGAGCTCAGACCCTGCCTGTCTCCCAGAGAGAAGGTTGAACACTTGCCTTCTTTATAGAGTTTTAAATGTTCCAAGATCTTTTTAGGGCAACCCATTCACACAGACCTAGAGCCAATTGCTAAGAAGAGGCTGGGGGAGGGGCAAGGAAAAGGGCTACTTGCTTCTCATTATGGGCATCACAAGTGACTCTAAGTGCCACAGGCTTAACTAGATGAGATTCTACTCTATAACAGGTCCCTGAAGAGGTCCTTTTGCTGTTTCAAATTCTAATGACCCTTTAAAAACCTAATTAGTACATTTACATGGTATACAACTTGAAATGTACAAAAGAAGATGCAGTGAAAACTCTCATGTTTCCTAGCCAGCCAGTTCCAAAAGGGTGTTTTAATTTATAACAATGTAAAATTAGTAAGAAAAATTTTAGTATATTCCATGTATTGAGTTAGGTATGTTGCAGAGATCAATTCAACTAATTTCCCAATTTCTTAATTTTATAAATATTTCCTGAGCATCTATCATGTGTCAGGCATTCAGCCCTGAGGATATGACAATGAATGAAGTAGGAAAAAAAATCTCTTAAGGAGCATGTGTTCTAGTGTAAACTTACAAGTTTCAAATTCCTATTATCACTACATTGGAGATAAGCCCTGAGGCTTGGCAGGGCCGTTTATAGCATCTAAAAAGCTATAAAGCTCACAAGGCAGAGCTAGAACTCAATGTTAACCAGGTTTATCAAACACTAAAGCCTGTGCTCTTCCTAGCAGTGTCTCCTAAAAAAGGTAACTATGCTACACTGAGTTGACACTCAGAAATTCATGATAGGTTTCTTATCATTAAATTAAATATAGATTGATTTGCTGAGACAGTATCATTTTGTTGATCATGCCACTAAAGTGCAGAAAGGGAGGCCCTTGAATTTGAATCCATGTATGCGTGATCCGGAGCCCAGATTTTCCTGCTGTAGGACACTGTCCTGAGTGTATCTGGACTGATTCTGATTAGATCTTCTGTGTCTTTCTTCCTCTGGTTCTATGCCACTTTTCCTCACGTTGGACAAGTCACTTCCTAACATGAAAGCAGACATGAGGTATGGGAATACCTTCCAGTCTTCCTGTCTACAAGAACTTCAGATTTCCTATTATAGTGCAAAGTTTCACCTGTATTATAATTATTCTTGACTCACTGTTTTTTTTTTTGCTATTGAGAGTTATAACACACCCTTTTAATTACAGGTTTCATTTGCAAGCAAATTATCTCATTTAATCCTTACAGCAACCCAGTTATTAATAGTTAGACAGGCAATCGATCAGTATGCCGTTTCTTAATGTAAGGAAACTAAGAATAAGAGAGAATTATTTCTTATTCAAGATCACATGCCCAAAGAATGGGCTGAACAGGGCCTAAGACTCAAGTTCCCTCGTTCTCATCTGGTACTCCTTCCTGCATAATTACAGTGTAACTCATTTCCCCACTTAAAGGCCCTTCCATTTTAAGATTCAGCAAGTTCATATCATATGTATCAATTATTACATTGCTGCATAACAAAGGTGGAAAACTCAGTGACTTAAAACAATAAGTGTGTATTATTGCTGAGGAGTCTGCAGTTGAGCTGGGAGCTCAACTGATCTTAGCTGGCCTCTCTGGCCTTTTTGGGAGGTCAGCAGGCTGAAGGCAGATCTAGGATGACCTCAGCTGGGACAATGGGGCTCTTTTCCAAGTTTCATCCTCCAGCAAGCTAGCCGGGCTGGTGTTCATGTGGAAGATAAAGACCCCAAGAGGGAGAACAGGAAGCACACAATGCCTCCTAAGGGCCAGGCTGGGAACTGGCAACCATCACTCCCCCCTGAATTCTGTTGCCAGTACAAGTCATAAGGTGAGACCCTGTGCAAGGGGAAGGGAAAATAGCACAATTTTAATGGGAAGAGCTATGAAATCACATTGCAAATGATGGGGGTACAGGGTGAGAGGGGAAATTGGAGCCATTTTTGCAAGCAGTTGGTCTCACTATCTGTCTTTCTGCCTGAGAAGAATGAAATTCTTAGAAGGCAAGCAATTTGGGGATTCCCTCAGCTGTGACAGAATGAGGCCTAGCTAAACAGTTTTCAAGAGATAGAAACCTGAAAGATGCACTGACTTAAGAAGTCGACACCACTGTCTGGCTTTCCCCCGCCACACTCCCGGCTTTGGTGCACAGCTGCTTTGCCTCATTCTTGATCCAGCACTTTCTAAAAACAGCCTCCCTGAAGGGATGGGGTGTGGACAGCTCCTGCCCTTCTCTTGCAAAAGATGATCAGGTGTGGAATTAGGATACGTACACAATCAGGGCAAGTGGCAAAGCTATTACTGCAAATTTATATTTTCTTTTCCTCAGTTAAGTGTTTCCCAGTTGATCCAACAAAGCAGCAGACAACTTCATGAAAGGCAAGAGGCTGAGTCCTCATTTTTCAAAAAAATGTTTAAAAAGTCACTGGATCATAGGAGATAAGGTTAGGAAAAACTTTTCCCAAAAACCCTAGGTCAGTGTTCTCATTTTACTAATGAGGTAATTGACCTGGTTAGTGGAATCATCAAGGAGAAGGGTCCATGTTTCCCGTGGTCCAGGATGAAGCTTTGAAATGAAGTAGCCCTTGTTTTCATAATTTTAAAAGCAAATTCATATCTCCTGTCTTACTGGTATCCTTGCCCAGCCACATAATGTAGTTAGGAGAGAGACTATCTCATATGTTTGACAAGTTTATGTTTAGGTCTGTAAGAATAAAGGGTTTACTCATAGCTCAGAGCTGGTTACTGGCGGAACCTGTACTTTAACCCTGGTTCCTGACTCCCTAGGTCCAGTTTTGTCACAATATCTGGATTCTTCTAGGAGAATCTTGGGTATTTACAATACATCTGATCTGGTACTATTTTAACAGATTTCCTCATTGTACTATTTGTGATGGGTAAAGAGATAAGGACGAGGGGAACAGAGATAAATAGGCACATGCTGATGGGAAACAGGCACAAAACAATATAAGTATGATATAATTCTTAAGCATATTTCAATTTACTAAACACTTTTGCAGATACTCTCTAATTTTATTTCCTCAACAGCTTATCACAGGCAAGGATGAAATAGAGGCATGCGTATATAAACTATTTCCAGAAAAGTTTCATGATATGGGGAAACACAAAGTAGTAAAAGCAGCGCACAGAATTAGCTACAGAGAGTAATCCCAGTGATGGTGTGCTGGAGAATCCTTACAAGGACCATGAGGAAATATGTCAAAATGTTAACAAGGGTTCTGTCTGGATTATGAGATATTCTATTGTGTTTATACTTTTCACAATTTTTTTTCTTTTTGTAGTGAACATATATTACTTAGGGAGAAAGTAAGTTATTAAAACACCCACAAGAGGGCTGGTGGTAGGGACCAGTGTGGGGTGCTGTTACACAAGTCAGGCAAGGAGCGCCTTCATGAGGGGGAGGGCGTGGCAGAAACCCGGAAGACATGAAGCACAGGTGGGATGAGATGGCGTCTGCCCTGCACAGGTAGCCATGGCAGAGAGGTTTCCAGTCATTAAGGAGGGAAACGTGATAAAGAGAAAAGATGCCTCATACTTGAGAAACCTTGCTCTGATGTTTACTTGCTTATACTTTTCAACAATTTTCTTTTAACAATTGAGAAAAATTACCTAGAATTTTGTTCGTCTGCTTTTGTCATTATTGTTTGCTAATGGATTTTGGAAAGGCCTTAGGCTAGACTTCACTTGCTAGATCAACCCAGGCCTCTGACTTCTTTCATCTACACCCTGTGCCTCACCTGTGCCTCATCTGCCTGATTCCTGAAGGCATCGGAGTGTGTGATTGTGGATTTAGCTCGCTGGGCTTTGGTTAACTCAGGTGGCTGCGATCAAATAAGCCGAGTACATAAAGCCCCAGGGCTTAGCAGGCCCTCCGTTTGCTCAGGTTTCACAAGACGTGGTAGAAGGTTTCAGTCCTTGCTGGGCACAGGCGCCGCCTGAACAGGTAACTCACCTTATATTTTTGTCTTTCAGGTAAGCGGATGTGCCTTGGAGAACAGTTGGCGAGAACTGAGTTGTTTATTTTCTTTACTTCCCTTGTGCAAAAATTTACCTTCAGGCCTCCAAACAATGAGAAGCTGAGTCTGAACTTCAGAATGAGCCTGACCATCTCTCCAGTCAGCCACCGCCTCTGTGCCGTTCCTCGGGCATGAAGTTGTCGGGGAGGGAGAGGGGAAGGAAAGCAGGAAGAATGGCCGTGTCCCCCCAAAGCAGGAGCGCCTGCTCAGCAGTGAGGGAACAGCATGCAGTGCCTCTGAGGACAGGTCATAGGAATTGGACTCAGAGGAAACAGGATCCAAACCCCAGCTTTGCCATCTCCAGTGGAGCCTTGAGCAAATCAGGTATGTTGTGAGTGATTTGCCTCTCCAGCCAGGAAATGAAAAGAGAATAGTGATTCCTTCTCTAAAGGAAGAATTGCTGTAAAAACCAGAGTGATTTGGAAATCATAAAGCACATCATAAAAGTCATAGCTGTGATCTGCCTCCTTCCTGCTTCCTTCCTTAAACGGGGACTTGCTTCTGGCCTGTTGAGATGGCCCGGGTCAGAGTGGTGCGAAATGGTGGATAGAAGTCGGGCCCTGGGGCAGCCACAGAGGTCAGCTAGAAAGGCCCTCACACTTGGTAGCACTGGGCAAGCTCATCCTGTTTCTGCCTCCGAATGGCCCCTGGGAAGTCAGCAGGGCAGGTAGGATTTCTGATTTATAGGCAGGTTTCTGTGGAGAAGAAATTTCTCTGATTTACCTAAGGATACACTCCTTGGCCTTGGACCCTAGGACCAAGAAGAATGTGATCACTTTAACCAAACCTGGAAAGCAGGTTTGGGGGAAAAAACGTGGAAATATTTTCTGCTTTCAAGGTGCCTCCTAACCTTAAATCCCTTCTCCGGCATTATTTATTCCCAAGCCGTTTCATACTGGATTTGACAATGTGGTGGGTGTGATCATTTCTCACAAATTGATGTCAGCTTTTGGTTGGCAAGTATTCCCTGCCTAAACACAACAGCTGAGGCTTGGTAGAATATTTTATAGCAGGAACTACAAATGTCAGAATCCTGCTCAACCCTCCTCCATGTAGTCACTGAGGGGAGAAAATGGCATCAACTGGAAGGCCAGGTACCCCTGATAGTCCATGGGGTTTTGATGCCAACCCCCATGTAGACCAACACAAACAAACCTGGTAAACAGGCCTAAACCATACAGAAGGTCTTTTTTTCTAAGGTGGTTAGACTTAAGTAATTTAAATAGGTCAGAACAAAATGGGCCACGAGGACCTGGGGCTTTTCATTCCTGTTGCTTGGAATTCAGAGAAAAGCCACTTCAGTGAAGACCATTAGAAAGGGAAACAGGGAGGGAGGGAGGAGAGAGAGAATTAGAATGAGGTGGGGTGGAGGAGGGAAGAAGCAAGAGAGAGAAAATTGGTGGTCGGAGGGTGGCAGGAAAGAGAGAGACAGAGACAGAGACTGAGTCTAGCTGGTGCTCGCCTGAGTCTGTCTGAGAGCCAAGAGTATGTCTGGATGCAGTGGTAACCTTTCCTAATATGTAGGAGTTAGATTTGATCTTTCCTGGCTGCTAAAAGAACAGAAAGGGAGAACCAAAGCCACCCACCAGAGGGAGGGAGGCCATTTCTTTGTAACCTCCTGGAAAGTTGCATCTCTAGAAAACAACCCAAATGATATTTCTAGAATAAAACCAGTCAAACAGAACACCTGAGATCTTGTCTTCCACTTCTTTTTTTTCCCTCAGTCAGATCATCAATGTGGAAGACTGAGAAATTGGCCAGAAGACTTTCCATTATTTGCTCAGTCTCCTCAACTGTTAAATGAAGGGCTTTGTTGAGTGATCTCTGAATTCCATTCCTGCGCTGCTGTTCATTTTCCATGATTCTAAGTGGGCAGGCGTTTACCTACTCCCTGTGGAGTCAACAGAAAACCCCTGGACACTCATCCTGACCTAATAGATGCAGTGGGACCCAGAAACAAGTAGAGTGTGACCACAATTAACCAGGAAGCCTGGGGACACATGACTGAGAGTAGTTGAATTTTCTGGCCATGGAAAATGTCTCCTTTCCCCAAAGCTCATTGGAGAAACTCTCAAATCTGAATTCACTTCCGGTCCAAGCATGACACAAAGATTTTGTTTTCTTCCCTTTTGTAAGTCTCTTGTTGCTGGTCCATTTTGGAAGCTCCTGCTCCCCTTTCCCTCTTCCTTTGTATCTGTGTCTGACACATAGGAGGCCTCCAATCCACCAGGGCCCTCCATGTGCATTGCCCTTGAGGGGTCATGCTTTTCCTCTACCTAATGTCCCTCTCCCAATCTTGGGCATCTGCAAATTCAACTCCTTTTATCCCATATTACCAGTGCCGGCAGTCCTCTTGCTAGGATCCAAGATGACCCCAAGCTGGCTGTGTAACAGCGTCCACAATATGTCACATTATGACAAAGATGACATTATGTGGAGGTCCCTCCCAAAAGAGCCCTCTCAAGAGAGCCACTGCAGTCGCCCTCACTGAGCCTATTGCCTATAGGAAGTTTCAAACCTCCACGTGGCACTCGTTCTTGTAACTCCAGGAACTCCACACACAGCACAGGTAAATCCCTATTGGCTTGAAGCCTCCTCCCTGGTGAGGGGTAATTGTGGGAGATGGGTGGGAAGTAAGGAGGACCCTCCTGTGAAAGAAAACCAGAGCTGAACAGTAGTAAAGTGTCAAAACCAGATTTCATTCACGACTATTGCAATAGGAGAGAGTCTTCAGTATAGAACTGGGCTCAATTCTGCATACAGCATGGACAGGTGGGACTTTACAGCCAAGGATCAGGGTGGGGTCAGTGGATGGAAAAGGACAAGGTTAAACTGACTCCACAGGAGTCTGGCTGAAGGCAGGCCCGGGTGATCAGATATTGAGGGTAAGGGTTTCCCTCTAATCTGGCTGAGCAAGAATCTTGCTGCAACTTGCAAGCCCAACAAGAACAGTCACCAAGGTCAACGCCTAGAGAGTTTAGAGCAGCCTGACTAAAGTTTACTCCAGGAGAGTCCTTTCCTCACCTTACCACCTATTATATACCCTCTTTCCAGGCAGTGGGCTACAGCGTTTCAAAAGCTGTTTCCACGTACCCGTGGCAGGGCCCATACAGGGAGGGTCCCAGTGCCTTACTCTAGACCTGGAGCCTCACCAGCACTTGGCAGGGACCACCTGACTGGCAGCAACTGGGACTCCAGCTGAAACTGAGAAAGAAAGAAGCCCTTTTTCACGTTCCTTTACAAATGTGCTATCCAGGCCACAATCAGACCGTGATAAATGCTATTCCTCTTTTTATGTTGAATGGAAGTGTAGATGAATGACACAGGACTCCTCAGGACATTGTTGTCTCCCAAGGTCAGCACTGTGAATGGCAGGAACAGGCCAGGACTATAAATGTAGCAGAAATTGGACCAATGCTGTACAGCTGTGACATACTTTACAAGGGATTCTTTGCCTAGTTTTAACTTTTACTCTGTCACATGTATTCCCTGGTGTTTCTGCCATTAAGTCTCTGAAAGTAAAGTTCCAAATATATTTGTAATGGAAGATGAGCCTTCATTTTATTCTGATTAGCTTTGGATGAAAAGTCCACAATAATTCATATATCTTTTTTTCCTATTCATTATGAGTCTTTTGTTCTCTGGCTGTTTTGTAGATTTTTTTCTCTTATTATTACTCCTTAGCAGTTTGGTTATAAAGTGTCTTCGTAGAATTTTCTTTTTGTTTATCCTAATTGCAGTTCGTTGACGTTACTGCATCAATGACTTTAATATTTTGAGAACATTTGGATACATTTTGGTCTTCAAATTATTTTTCAATAAATAAATAAATTATTTCTTAAAATATTATTTATGAACTCACACCTTGCCCCCATATACATAGGATTCAGTTGCACATATGTTAGACCCCTTGATATTGACTTACTGGATCCTGAAGTTATGTTAATTTTTTTCAGCCTCTTTTCCCTCTGCACTTCAGTTTGGATAAATTCCATTGCCCTATCTTTTTTTTTTTTTAATTGAAGTATAGCTGATTTACAGTGTTGTGTTAATTTCTGCTGCACAGCAAAGTGATTCAGTTATATCTCTCTATATATATTCTTTTTCACATTCTCTTCCATTATGATTTATTACAGGACATTGAATATAGTTTCCCTGTGCTATACAGTAGGACCTTGTTGTTTATCCATTATATATATAATAGATTGCACCTGCTAATCCCAAATTCCCAATCCATCCTTTCCCCACCCGCCCTCCCCCTTGGCAACCACAAGTCTGTTCTCTCTATCTGTGAGTCTGCCTCTGTTTTGTAGATAATTTCATTTGTATCATATTTTAGATTCCATGTATAAGTGATATGCTATTTGTCTTTCTCTGACTTAAGTCACTTAATATGATCATCTCTAGGTCCATCCATGTAGCTGCAAATGGCATTATTTCACTCTTTTTTGTGGCTGGGTAGGATTCCATTGTACATACATACACCACATCTTTTTTATCCATCCAGCTGTTCATGAACATTTAGGTTGCTTCCATGTCTCAACTATTGTAAATAGTGCTGCTATGAACATAGGGGTGCATGTATCTTTTTGAATTATATTTTTGCCAGGATATGTGCCCAGAAGTGGGATTGCTGGATCATTTACTTTTAGTTTTTGAGGAACCTCCATGTTGTTTTGCATAGTGGCTGCATCAATTTACAGTCCCTCCAGCACTGTAGGAGGGTTCCCTTTTTTCCACACCCTCTCTAGCATTTATTTGTAGACTTTTTGATGATGGTCATTCTGACGGGTGTGAAGTGACACCTCATTGTACTTTTGATTTGCATTTCTCTAATAATTAGTGGTATTGAGCATTTTTTCATGTGCCTAGTGACCATCCGTATGTCTTCTTTGGAGAAATGTCTATTTAGGTCTTCTGCACATTTTTTGATTGACTTGTTTTTTGTTGTTGTTGTTGAGTTATAAGAGCTGTTTGTATATTTTGGAAATTAAGTGCTTGTTGGTGGCATCATTTGCAAATATTCTCTCCCATTCAGTACGTTGTTTGTTTTGTTTATGGTTTCCTTTGCTGTGCAAAAGCTTGTAAGTTTGATTAGGTCCTATTTGTTTAGTTTTGGTTTTATTCCTATTGCCTTGGGAGACTGAGCTAAGAAAACATTGGTGCAATTTATGTCAGAGAATGTTTTGCCTATGTTCTCTTGTAGGAGTTTTTGTTTGTTTGTTTGTTTTGTTTTTTTTTTTGCGGTATGCGGGCCTCTCACTGTTGTGGCCTCTCCCGCTGCGGAGCACAGGCTCCGGACGCACAGGCTCAGCGGCCATGGTTCATGGGTCCAGCCGCTCTGCGGCATGTGGGATCTTCCCAGACCGGGGCATGACTCTCAACCACAGGGACTCTCAACCACTGTGCCACCAGGGAAGCCCTCTTGTAGGAGTTTTATGGTGTCATATCTTATATTAAAGTCTTTAAGCCATTTTGAGGTTATTTTTGTGTATGGTGTGAGGGTGTATTCTAACTTCATTGATTTACATACAGCTGTCCAACTTTCCCAGCAATAATTGCTGAAGAGACTGTCTTTTTCCCATTTTATATTCTTGCCTCCTTTGTCAAAGATTAATTGACTGTAACTGTGTGGGTTTTTTTCTGGGCTCTCTATTTTGTTCCATTGATCCATATGTCTGTTTTTGTGCCAAGACCACACTGTTTTCATCACTGTAGCTTTGTAGTATTGTCTGAAGTCTGAAAGGGTTATGCCTCCTGCTTTGTTCATTTTCCTCAGGATTTCTTTGGCAATACTGGGTCTTTCATGGTTCCATATAAATTTTAGGATTATTTGTTCTGGTTCTGTGAAAACATGGGTAATTTGATAGGGATCTCATTGAATCTGTAGATTGCTTTGGGTAGTATGGCCATTTTAACAATGTTAATTCTTCCAATCCAAGAGCATGGGATTTCTTTCCATTTCTTTGAATCATCTTCAATTTCCTTTATTAATGTTTTGTAGTTCTCAGCATATAAGTCTTTTACCTCCTTGGTGAGGCTTATTCCTAAGTCTTTTTTTTGGGGGGGATGCAATTTTAAAAGGGATTGTTTGTTTACATCCCCGTTCCAGATGCAATTTTATTTTATTTATTTATTTATTTATTTTTGCCTTTAGTCTACAGATTCCATTCATTTCTTTTTTTTTTTTTTAACATCTTTACTGGGGTATAATTGCTTTACAATGGTGTGTTAGTTTCTGCTTTATAACAGAGTGAGTCAGTTATACATATACATATGTTCCCATATCTCTTCCCTCTTTGTCTCCCTCCCTCCCACCCTCCCTATCCCACCCAAATGAACCCTATCTATGAAGTTCTACCTACTCTTTGGACCTCGTAAGTCCTCCTGCCACTGCCATTTACCCAGCCACTGGCATGACCCACCTGATGTGCTTCTCCCAGCTAAGCCTCACCAGCTGCTTGCCCCTCCATTTAACTGCCTAACCCACCCCAATTTAAATGCCTGGATCCATGACGAATCTCTTAAATTTTGCTTTGTGGTTATGTGATCAATCAGTCAATCTATGCTAGTGAATTCTAGAGTAACTAATACATAAGTAACAGCTTGCAATTTTTACCTGGGACATCATCACATGATGGTTGCCCCTAAATCTCTGTGTATATAACAGAGGTTGCTGGAGATGTAACTGCCTCGGTATGTACTGACTCTGTGACCCGCTCAGTCCTCACTGCTCCAGAGCATCCTCCGCGCTCACCTCCCTTCAGCCTTCTTCAGCTCTTTATTTATTGTGCGAACTGTAAATCTGTTGTGGCATGTCCCTTGGCACTTTCACTGGACGAGCTTCTTGACTAGAACAAATTTTAAACTAATGTGCTCTCTCTGGCCGCTAGCTGGGAATTTTATCATTCTGAGAGACAGAGCCACAGAGAGAGAGCCAGAAACAGACGCTCCAGTGACTCATTTCTGAACAAAATCCTAAAATAAGCAAGCTTTCCAAATGTGCATAAAATTTCAACTGCATCTGTACGTCCTGCTTATCTCTGGTACAAGAAAGCTTATTTAAATTGCCTCCAGAACTTGCCCCTACCCTCCAATAATATGGACAGTGCCAGTGCAGGGTGGCAGGGCAGGGGTCCTTGCAGAGAAGGAGAGAGAATGTTTCGGAGGGCAAACTGGAGAATCCACCCCTTAGGCCCTGCTGCTGACCGTTTGCAAATGCAGGGCTGAGTCTGGGGCATCAGAGGTGAAGGTGGGGGAATTAGGTGGCAATTATTTATATGGGATTCATGGTGGAGCAAAAATCTTTTCCTAAAGAAAGTCTTTAGATGAAAAGAATAATTTTGGGAAGGAAGTTTTTTCATCCACAGTGTTAAATGAGCTTATTTAAGCAGAAATTCTTAACTTGGGCTCTATGGAACCCCTAAAAGTTCCTGAGGGTATTCTGCAATTCGATGCAGAATGATGTGGTATGTGTATTGCATGAGAATAATTCAAGACTACAACTCTTAAATATTTTCAGCCCCAAAGAATAATTCATGACCTCAAAACATTTATAAAATTGAATTACAAACTGTAAACTTAAAAGACCCAAAGAGAGACATTCTGAATTACTGTATGGAAATATTGTACCTAGGCATCGATTTATACAGGTATGGGAAATGATGACCAAAGTAAGTGAAAGATACTATTTACTTTCATTATTATTATTTTTTATATCACCTTTTTTGTATGCACAAACCCAGTGAAAGTGGGATGCTTCATGGAGGACAGAGAGAAAACAATAGGATTAACAGTGCTCTGAGATCCAGGGATTCCTGTAACCCTTCTAAGCTTCTTATTTCAACTCTAAGATAAGAATTCGATCTGATGACATTTCAAGTGAACTTTCAACTCTAAACTTCTATAGCAAAGCCTTTATCCATGCTATAATTTAAATATTTGTTCTCAAAGGTACAGTCAATACAACACAAAATTTTAAAATAAAAACAAATACACAAGGAAAACTACGTAAATTTTGTGTTCTTTTAAAACCTCTCCAAAAATTAAGACACTTCCTTGTCAGAAACCACACTGGAATATCTACAGAATTTGTCCAAAAGCACAACTTTCTTATGATTTGGTGACAGTCATTGAAAAAAGAATTGTAGTTTGCGGACTGCCTAACTTGTGGATAACTAAACACTAGCAGTTATTCTTAAACTTCAGCTTGCATCAGATTCACCTCAAGAGCTGATTGAAATAGATTTCTGGGTACCACCCCCAAAATTTCTGGTTCACTGTGTGGCTGTGGAGCCTGAGAACTCACCTTTCTAACATGTTCCTGGATGATGCTGAAGCTCTTGCACCAAGAACGACAGTCTACCCTGCAGCTGCATCCACCCTGCACTACCTGCCACCCTGCACTATGCACCACCCTGCACAACCCTCCACCCTGCACTATGTGCCACCCTGAACTACCCTCCACCCTGCACAACCCTCCACCCTGCAC
>NW_006789324.1:3516291-3517848 GCF_000442215.2 Lipotes vexillifer | reverse complement strand
TCTCTCCGCTTTGCCCTCCGCACCCCTGTTGCTGTGCTGTCCTCCGCGGCTCCGAAGCTCCCCACTCCGCCTCACGCAATCTCTGCCCGCGAAGGGGCTTCCTAGTGTGTGGAGACCTTTCCTCCTTCACAGCTCCCTCCCACTGGTGCAGGTGCCGTCCCTATTCTATTGTCTCTGTTTTTAATTAATTTTTTCTTTTGCCCTACCCAGATACGTGGGGAGTTTCTTGCCTTTTGGGAGGTCTGAGGTCTCCTGCCAGCGTTCAGTAGGTGTTCTGTAGGAGCTGTTCCACATGTAGATGTTGGTGTGGTGTATTTGTGGGGAGGAAGGTGATCTCCGCGTCTTACTCCTCCGCCATCTTTCCACCGCCCCTCCAGATGCAATTTTAAAAGAGATTGTTTGTTTACATCCCCTTTCTGATACTGCACTGTTAGTGTAAAGAAATGCAACCAATTTCTGTATGTTAATCTTTTATCCTGCTACCTTGCTGAATTCGTTTATTAGATCTAGAAGTTTTTGTGTGGAGTATTTAGGGTTTCAACATATAGTATCAATATGTTATCTGCATGTAATAAGTTTTACCTCTTTCTTCCACTTTGAATACCTTTTATTTCTTGTCTGATTGCTGTAGCTAGGATTTCCAATACCATGTTGAATAGAAAGGGTGAGAGTGGATATCCTTGTCTTGTTCCAGATTTTATCAGGAAGGCTTTCATCTTTTCACTGTTGAGTACTATATTGGCTCTGGGTTTGTCATAAATAACTTTTATTATGTTGTGATATGTTCCTTTTAATCCCACTTTGGTAAGCATTTTTATCATGAATGGATGTTGAATTTTATCAAATGCTTTTTCTGCATCTATGGAGATGATCATGTGGTTCTTGGCTTTTCTTTTGTTGACGTGGTCTATTGCATTGATTGATTTGCAAATGTTAAACCATCCTTGTGACCCTGGAATGAATCCAGCTTGGTCATGGTGCAAGATCTTTTTTATGTGTCGTTGGATTTGGTTTGCTGATATTTTGCTGAGAATTTTTGCAGCTATATTCATCAAAGATATTGGCCTGTAATTTGATTTTTTTGGTAGTGTCTTTTTCTGGTTTTAGTATCTGGGTGTTGGGGGCTTCATAGAATGTCTTTGGGACTATTTCCTCCTCCTCAATCTTTTGGGAGAGTTGGAGAAGGATCAGTATAAGTTCTTCTTTTTATGTTTGGTAGAATTTACCTTTGAAGCCATCTGGTCCTGGACTTTTGTTTGTAGGGAGTTGGGGTTTTGTTTGTTTGTTTCTTACAGATTCTGTTTCACTTCTAGTGATTGATCTCCTCAAATAATCTATAACTTCTTGATTCAGTTTTGGTGGGCTGTGTGTTTCTAGAAAGTTGTCCATTTCTTTAAGGTTGTCCTATTTGTTGACATATAATTATTCATAGTATTCTCTTATGGTTTTTGTATTTCTGCAATACTGGTTGTAATTTCTCCTCTCTCATTTCTTTTTTTTTTTTTTTTTTTTTTTTTTTTTTTTTTTTTTTTTTTTTTTTTTTCTGATCCGACGCCT
>NW_006789324.1:3512924-3516208 GCF_000442215.2 Lipotes vexillifer | reverse complement strand
GCATGCGGGATCCTCCCGGACCGGGGCACGAACCCGCGTCCCCTGCATCGGCAGGCGGACTCCCAACCACTGCGCCACCAGGGAAGCCCCCTCTCTCATTTCTTATTTTGTTTATTTGGGTCCTCTCTCTTTTTTTCTTGGTGAGCCTGGCCAGAGGTTTGTCAATTCTGTTTACCCTATTAAAGAACCAGCTCTTGGGGCTTCCCTGGTGGCGCAGTGGTTGAGAGCCCGCCTGCCGATGCGGGGAACGCGGGTTCGTGCCCCGGTCCGGGAAGATCCCACATGCCGCGGAGCGGCTGGGCCCGTGGGCCATGGCCGCTGGGCCTGCGTGTCCGGAGCCTGTGCTCCACAACGGGAGAGGCCGCAGGAGTGGGAGGGCCACGTACTGCAAAAAAAAAAAAAAAAAAAAAAAAAAGAACCAGCTCTTGGACCTTCCCTGGTGGCACAGTGGTTAAGAATCTGCCTGCCAATACAGGGGACACGGGTTCGAGCCCTGGTCTGGGAAGATCCCACATGCGGAGCAACTAAGCCCGTGCGCCACAACTACTGAGCCTGCACTCGAGCCCGCGAGCCACAACTGCTGAAGCCCACGCACCTAGAGCCCATGCTCTGCAACAAGAGAAGCCACCACAATGAGAAGCCCGTGCACCGCACCAAAGAGTAGTGCCCGCTCGCCGCAACTAGAGGAAGCCCATGCACAGCAACGAAGACCAAATGCAGCCAAAAATAAACAAATAAATTTATTTTTTTTTTTTAAAAGGGCTTCCCTGGTGGTACAGTGGTTGAGAGTCCGCCTGCCGATGCAGTGGACGCGGGTTTGTCTTCTCGTTTGAAATTCCAAAGCCAAAGAAAGCATGTCTATGTACCTAAGCATGGCTGTACCTAAAATATATAATCGAGATCAAAAATAACAATAAAAATAAGAATAAATAAGTCTTTAGTGCAGTATAAAAAAAAAAAAAACTAGCTCTTGGTTTTACTGCTTTTTTATATTAATTTTTTAATCTCTATTTTATTTCCTCTCTGAACTTTATTATTTCCTTCCTTCTGCTGACTTTAGTTTTTGTTTGTTCTCTTTTTCTAATTCTTTTAGGTGGTGGGTTAGGTGGTTTAATTGAGATTTTACTTGTTTCTTAAAGAAGGCTTGTATCTCTATGAACTTCCCTCTAAGAACTGCTTTTGCTGAATCCTATAGATTTTGTATGGTTGTGATATCATTGTCATTTGTCTCAAGATTTTTTTTTCCTCTTTGATTTCATCATTGACCCATTGGTTTTTTAGTGGCATGTTATTTAGTCTCCATGTGATTGTTTTTTTCTTGTTTCTTTTTCTGTGGTTGATTTCTAGTTTCACACAATTTTGGTCAAAAAAGATACTTGAAATAATTTCTATACTCTTAAATTTGTTGAGGCTTGTTTTGTGCCCTAGTATGTAGTCAGTCCTAGAGAGTGTTCCATGTGCACTTGAAAAGAAATGTGTATTCTGTTTTGGGGTTTTTTTTTTTTGGACATAATGTCCTGAAAATGTCAATTAAGTCTAACTGTTCTATTGTATCATTTAGGATCTCTGTTGCCTTATTGATTTTCTGTCTAGAAGATCTGTCTATTGATGTAAGTGGAGTGTTAAAGTCTCCTACTGTTGTATTCCTGTCAGTTTCTCCTTTTATGTCTGTATTTGTTTTACATATTTAGGTGCTCCTATATTGGGTGCATAATGTTGATGAGTGTAATATCCTCTTCTTGTATTGATCCTTTTATCATTATATAGTGGCCTTCTTTATCTTTCTTTAGAGCTTTTGTTTTAAACTCTATTTTGTCTGATATGAGTAATGCTACAAGTGCTTTCTTGTCACTTCTCTTTGCATGAAATATCTTTTTCCATCCCTTCACTTTCAATCTATGTGTGTCCTTTGCCCTCAAGTGGATCTTTTTTAGGCATCATACTGTAGCTTCTTTTTTTTGTTTTTTTGTTTTGTTTTGTTTAATCCAATCTGCCAGTTTGTCTTTCGATTGGGGCATTTAGTCCTTTGACCATTAAGGTAATTTTTGATAGGTATGTATTTATTTCTATTTTAAACCTTGTTTTCCTGTTGCTTTTCTATTTCTTACATGATCCTTTTTGTTTTTCCTTTTGTAGTTTGAAGATTTTCTTTTGTGTTGTGCTTCTGTTCTCTTCTTTTTGGTTTTTGTGAATCCGGTGTATGTTTTTGATTTGTGGTTACCCTGTTTTTCAAGTATGTTAACCCCTTCCTATATCTACTTGCTTCAGTCTAGTAGTCATATAGGCTCAAACACATTCTGAAAAAAAAAAAGTATGTTTTCTTACTCTCCTCCCCCGCATTTTATTATTTTGATGTCCTTTTTTACATCTTCATGTTTTACCTTTTGTTGTTCATTGTGGTTATCATCACTTTCACAGAATTTTTTTAATTTTTATGTTTCTTAAGTTGATGTACTGGCTTATTTAAGTGATTTACTTTCCATTTGTGATTTTTCTCTTTCCTGTAGATTCTTGCTTCTTTTCTATTTAGAGAAGACCTTTCAATACTCCTTTTAGGACAGATTTAGTAGTGCTGTATTCTTTTAGTTTTTGCTTGTCTGAGAATTCTTTCTCTCTCCTTCTATTCTAAATGATAATCTTGCTGGGTAGACTATCCTAGGTTGCAGATTTTTCCCTTTCAGAATTTTGAAAATATCTAGGCACCCCCTTCTGGCCTGCAACATTTCTGTGTAGAAATCAACTGATAGTCTTATGGGGGTTCCCTTGTAATCAACTCTTTTCTTGCTGCCTTTAGAATCTTCTCTTTGTCTTTAATCTTTGCCATTGTAATTATGATATGTCTTGGTGTAGTTCTGTTTGGGTTCATCTTGTTTGGGGCCCTCTGTGCTTCCTGCACCTGGATGTCTGTTTCCTTCTTTAGGTTTGAGAAGTTTTCAACCATAATTTCTTCAAATATATTTTTGATCTCCTTTTCTCTTTCTTCTCCTTCTGGAATCCCTATTATGCAAGTGTTCCTATTATCCCATGGGTCCCTTTTATTGCTTTCATTTTTTTTTTCAGTTTGGCTTTTTTTCTTCTGTTCTGATTGGGTGATTTTGATTATCCTATCTTCCAGATCACTTATTCATTCTTTTGCATTATTCAATCTGCTTTTTATTCCCTTAAGCTCAGCTTTCGTCTTGGCAAATGAATTTTCTAATTTTTCTTGGTTCTTCTTTATTGTTTCTAGTTCCTTTTACAGTAATCTGCATTTCTATCAGTAGCCCTTCTTTTTTTTTTTTTTT
>NW_006789324.1:3484579-3512348 GCF_000442215.2 Lipotes vexillifer | reverse complement strand
TTTTTTTTTTTTTTTTGGCGATACGCGGGCCTCTCACTGTTGTGGCCTCTGCCGTTGCAGAGCACAGGCTTCAGACGCGCAGGCTCAGTGGCCATGGCTCACAGGCCTAGCCACTCCGTAGCATGTGGGATCATCCTGGACCGGGGCATGAAACCGTGTCCCCTGCATCGGCAGGTGGACTCTCAACCACTGTGCCACCAGGGAAGCCCAGTAGCCCTTCTTAATTCCTTCAATATTCTCATTATCTCCTTTTTGAACTCGATGTCTATTAGACTGAAGAGGTCTCTTTCATTGTTTTTTCTTTCAAGGGAATTCTCTTAATTTTTTAAATTGGGAGTGGTTCCTCTGCTTCTTCATTTTACATACATTTCTCTTACTTTATGAATTTAGGAGAAACAATTATCTATTGTAGTCTTGGAGGGCTATTTTTTTGTGGAAGGACCCCTGTGTAGCTTGCATGGGTTTAATAATTTTGGTGCAAGGGCTGTTTTAGTATTTATGCCTGCCGCCTCTTTCCTCAGTGTGTGCTGGCCATTATCCCTTTGATGGGGGTATGACTGGTGTTGTGGTGACCAGAGCCTGCACTGGATGTTGAATGGGGCCTCCTCTTTGCTCTGTGGTTGTCAGGGTCTGCTCCCTAGTTGTTGGAGTAGAAGCCCTAGATCCATTTCTAAGCTGCAATATCAAGTAAGCAGGATTGGAGCACTCCCTCTGGAAGAGGAGCCACTGATTATTCCTTTGCTGGAGCTGTCCACCAGGGAGTGCACTCTATGGTGTCATCTGTCACCCATTGTGTGGGCTTACAAAGTATACTGTTGTTCACACTACCCTTGGCCCTGCCTCCACTGTGGGAATGCAGGCAATCATCCCTGGTGTCCTTCAGGCTCTGTGTTCACAGAGCCACCAGAGTAGATCCATAGGCACCCATCCACTGAAATCAGGTACCAGGATTGCTGTAGTTGCATGCCTGGTCCTACCGTGGGAGCTATGGAAGCAGCCCAAACTTTGGTCCCGCTTTCATGTGCATGTGCCCACAAAGACTATAGCTGCTAAGGCTGGACCAGTCCCAGCCACAGGAGTACCCATTGTCCACTCTGATGTCCTGCAGGTGCTGAGTTTATAAAGTCAGTCATGGTCGTGTGGATCACACAGCTGTGGGGAAAGAGCTCTGCTTTCAGCCCCACATCCGCACGTGGGCAGCCCTCTGACACTGGGGCTCGCATGCTCCCAGAGCTTGTAGAGGCAGCTCCGAGAAAGGGGCTGCTATGGCAGGCCCCACCTCTCCCTTCACTCACGCATTAACAATGGGGTGGCAGTGGCAGTGCATGGTGGCTGTGAGCACACCAAGAGTGAGGCTGCTATGGTGGACCCCACCCTTCCCTTCATGTGCCTCTTAATGGTGCTTTGCTTCTATGGTGGGCTGGGCTTCTTCTGCAGACACCCCTGGCTGCAGCCCATGCCACACTCCAGCCCCTTCAGGCTGTCTCCACACAGCTAACCCCAGTCCTCTCCCTGGGTCTGTCCTCTGAAGCTTGTTTCAGCACTCAGCCCCTGCATGTACTAGCAGGCACACATCTTAGGCTGGGGGCTGCAGCAAAGTAGCATGGATCCTCTGTGCTGTTCTCTCTCTGTTCAACCTGAGACAAACAGGCTGCTTGAACTCTCCAAGCCTCTGAATTTCCCTTTCTGTCCTGGCTCATCTCTCCTCTGGTAAGGGAGTTTCCCAGGGTGTGGGAACCTTTCCTCTTTCACAGCTCCATCCCAGGGGCACAGGTCCTGTCCTGCTTCTATCTTTTACTTTTTCCCCTTTCATCCTACCAAGTTATGAGAGAGATCTTTCTTGCATTTCTGGGCATCTGAGATTTTCTATCAGTGTTCAGTAGGTACTCTGTGAGAATTGTTCCACCTGTAGATGTATTTTTTATGTATCTGTGGGAGGAGTTGAGCTCCACGTCCTTCTATTCTGCCATCTTGATTCTTGCTCCTATTGCCCTGTCTTTAAGTTCCTTTTAAAAACATTTTTATTGGAGTATAGTTGATTTTCATTGTTTGTTAGTTTCATGTGTACAGCAAAGTGAATCAGTTGTATATATATCCACTCTTTTTTAGATTATTTTCCTATGTAGGCCATTATGAGTATTGAATTTAGCTCCCTGTCCTATATAGTAGGTCCTTATTAGTTATCTCTTTTATATATATGGTAATGTGTATATGTCAATCCCAATCTCCCAATTTATCCATCCCCCCCTTACCCCCTGGTAGCCATAAGTTTGTTTTCTATATCTGTAATTCTATTTCTGTTTTGTAGATAAGTTCATTTGTACCCTTTTTTTAGATTCCACATATAAGTGATATCATATATTTGTCTTTCTCTGTTTGACTTCACTCAGTATGACAATCTCTAGGTCTATCCATGTTGCTACAGATGGCATTATTTCATTCTTTTTTATGGCCAAGTAATATTCCATTGTATATATGTACCACATCTTCTTTATCCATTCATCTATTGATGGACACTTAGGTTGCTTCCATGTCTTGGCTATTGTAAATAGTGCTGCAGTCAACATTGGGGTGCCTGTATCTTTGCAAATCATGGTTTTCTCTGGATATATGCCCAGGAGTAGGATTGCTGGATCATATGGTAGCTCTATGTTTAGTTTTATAAGGAACCTCCATACTATTCTCCATAGTGGCTGTACCAATTTACATTCCCACTGACACTGTAGGAGGGTTCCCTTTTCTCCACACCCTCTCCAGCATTTATTGTTTGTAGACTTTTTGATGATGGCCATTCTGATTGGCATGAGGTGACACCTCATTGTACTTTTGATTTGCATTTCTCTAATAATTAGCAATATTCAGCATCTTTTAATGTGCTTATTGACCATCTGTATGTCTTCTTTGGAGAAATGTCTATTTAGGTCTTCTGCCCCTTTTTTAATTGGGTTGTTTGGTTTTTGAAATTAAACTGCATGAGCTGTTTTTAGATTTTGGAAATTAATCCCTTGCCTGTTGCATCCTTTGCAAATACTTTCTCCCATTCTATGGGTTGTCTTTTTGTTTATTTTATCCATTGCTATGCAGAAACTTTTAGGTTTAATTAAGTCCCATTCGTCTATTTTTTAAAATTTTTCATTGCTCTAGGAGGTGGGTCCAAAAAGATATTCTTGTCATGTATGTCAAAGAGTGTTCTGCCTATGCTATATTGTAAGAGTTTTATAGTATCCAGGCTTACATTTAGGTCTTTACTCCATTTTTTTCTTTTTCTTTTTTTTATTGCAGTATGGTTGATTTATAATGTGCCAATCTCTGCTGTGTGAGTCACAGAAGAGTGACTCAGTTATACACATATATACTTTTTTTAGGTCTTTAATCCCTTTTGAGTTTATTTTTGTATATGGTGTTAGAGAATGTTCTAATTTCATTCTTTTACATGTAGCAGTCCAGTTTTCTCAGCACTACTTATTGAAGAGACTCTCTTTTCTCCATTGTATATTCTTGCCTCCTTTGTTGTAGATTAATTGACCATAAGTGTGTGGGTTTATTTCTGGGCCATCTATCATGTTCAAATGATCTATAAGTCTTCTTTGTGCCCGTACCATACTGTTTTGATTACTGTAGTTTTATACTATAGCCTGAAGTCAGGGAGTCTGATTCCTCCAGCTCCATTCTTCTTTCTGAAGATTGCTTTGGCTATTCAGGATGTTCTGTGTTTCCATAGGAATTTTAAGATCTGTTTGTTCTAGATCTGCAAAAAAATACCATTGGTAATTTGATAGGGGTTGCATGGAATCTATAGATGCAAATTTACCAAATTTATTGATGAACCCAAGTAATTTTTTGGTAGCATCTTTAGGATTTTCTATGTATAGTATCATGTCATCTGCAAACAGCGACAGTTTTACTTCTTTTCCAATTTGGATTCCTTTTGTGTACTTTTTCTTCTCTAATTGCCATGGCTAGGACTTCCAAAACTATGTTGAATAAAAGTGGTGAGAGTGGACACCCTTGTCTTGTTCCTGTTCTTAGAGGAGATGCTTTCAGCTTTTCACTGTTGAGTATGATGTTAGCTATGTCATATATGGCCTTTATTATGTTGAGGAAGGTTCCCTCTATGCCCACTTTCTGGAGAGTTTTTAATCATAAATCAGTGTTGAATTTTGTCAAAACCTTTTTCTGTATCTATTGACAATCATATGGTTGTTATTCTTCAATTTGTTAATGTGGTGTATCACATGGATTGATTTGCAGATACTGAAAAATTCTTGCATCCCTGCGATAAATCCCAGTTGATTATGGTGTATGACCCTTTTAATGTACTGTTGGCTTCAGTTTGCTAGTATTTTGTTGAGGATTTTTGTGTCTATGTTCATCAGTGGTATTGGCCTGTAATTTTCTTTTTATGTGATATCTTTGACTGGTGTTGGTACCAAGGTGATGGTGGCCTCATAGAATGCGTTTGGGAGTGTTCCTTCCTCTGTAATTTTTTGGAATAGTTTCAGAAGGATAGATGTTAACTCTTCTCTAAATGTTTGGTAGAATTTACCTGTGAAGCCATCTGGTCCAGGACTTTGTTTGTTGGGAGTTTTAAAATCACAGTTTCAATTTCTATGCTTGTGATTGGTCTGTTCATATTTTCTGTTTCTTCCTGGTTCAGTTTTGGGAGATTATACCTTTCTAAGAATTTGTCTATGTCTTCTAGGTTGTCAATTTTATTGGCATATGTTTGCTTGTAGTAGTCTCTTATGATCCTTTGTACTTCTGTGTTATAACTTCTCCTTTTTCATTTCTAATTTTATTGATTTGAGCCCTCTTCCTTTTTTTCTTGATGAATCTGGCTAGAGGTTTATCAGTTTTGTTTATCTTTTCAAAGAACCGACTTTTAGTTTCATTAATCTCTTCTATCGTTTTCTTTGTCTCTATTTCATTTATTTCTGCTCTGATCTTCATGATTTCTTTCTTTCTTTCTAGTAATTTTGGGGTTTTTTGTTATTTCTCTAGTTGATTTAGGTGTAAGGTTAGGTTGTTTATTTGGGATTTTTCTTGTTTCCTGAGGTAAGATTGTATTGCTATAAACTTTACTCTTAGAACTGGATTTGCTGCATCCCATAGCTTTTGGATTGTCATGTTTTCATTTTCATTTGTCTCTTAGGTATTTTTTTCTCTTTGATTTCTTCAGTGATCCATTGGTTTTTTAGTAGCATATTATCTAACCTGCACATATTTGTGTTCTTTGCAGTATTATTCTTGTAGTTGATTTCTAATCTCATAGCATTGTGGTCAGAAAAGATGCTTGATATCATTTCAATGTTCTTAAATTTACCAAAGCTTGCTTTGTGGCCCAAGATGTGATCTATCCTGGAGAATGTTCTGTGTGCACTTGAGAAGAATGTGCATTTTGCTGCTTTTGGATGGAATGTCCTCTAAATTTCAATTAAGTTCATCTGGTCTAATATGTCATTTAAGGCCTGTATTTCCTTACTGATTTTCTGTCTTGATCTGTCCATTGATGTAAGTGGGGTGTTAAAGTCCCCCAATATTATTGTGTTACTGTCTATTTCTCCCTTTATGGCTGTTAGCACTTGCCTGATATAGTGAGGTCCTCCTGTGTTCTGGGCATATATATTTACAATTGTTATATCTTCTTGGATTGATCCCTTGATCATTATATAGTATCTTTCTTTGTTTCTTGTAGCAGACTTTATTTTAAAGTTTATTTTGTCTGATGTGAGTATTGCTACTCCAGTTTTCTTTTGATTTCCATTTGCATGGGATACCTTTTTCCATACCCTCACTTTCAGTCTGTACGTGTCCCTAAATCTGAAGTGAGTCTCTTATAGACAGCATATATATGGGTCCTGTTTCTGTATCCATTTAGCCAGTGTATGGCTTTTGGTTGGAACATTTACTCTATTTACACTTAAGGTAATTATTGATATGTATATTCTTATTGCCATTTTTTAAATTGTTTTGGATTTGTTTTTGTAGGTCTTTTCTTCTTCCCTTCCTCTGTTGTTTTCTTATGATTTGATGACTATCTTTAGTGTTGGCTTTGGATTTCTTTTTCTTTTTTGTGTGTATATTATTGTAGATTTTTGGTTTGCAGTTCCCATGAGATTTTAATATAGCAGTCTATATATATACAAGGTTGTTTTCAGTTTTTGGTCTCTTAATTTCAAATGCATTTCCTGTATCCTGCATTTGTACTCTCTTCTCATCATTGCTGGTTTTGATATCATATTTGTGTACAGATGAGTTCCTAACTTTACTGTATGTTTGCCTTTACTGGTGAACTTTCCCATTTGTAACTTTCTTGTTTCTAGTTTTGGCCTTTCTTTTTCTGCCTAGAGAAGTTTCTTTAGCATTTGTTGTAAAACTGCCTTGGTGGTGCTAAATTCTCTTAGCTTTTGTTTGTCTGTAAAGTTTTTGATTTCTCTGTCAAATCTGAAAGAGAGCCCTGCTGGGTAGAGTATTCTTGGTTGTAGGATTCTCATTTTTATCACTTTAAATATATCATGCCACTCTCTTCTGGCCTGCAGAGTTTCTGCTGAAAAATCAGCTGAAAAATCAGCTGATAAGGTTATGGATATTCCCTTGTATGTAGTTTGTTGCTTTTCCCTTGTGGCTTTTAATATTTTCTCTTTGTCTTTAATTTTTGTCAGTTTTTGTCAATGTGACTCAGCATGTTCCTCCTTGGGTTTATCCTGTATGGGACTCTCTGAACTTCCTGGACTTGGGGGACTGTTTCTCTTCCTAGGTTAGGGAAGTTTTCAGCTATTATCTCTTCCAGTATTTTCTCAGACCCTTTCTCTCTCTCTTCTCCTTCTTGGACCCCTATAATGCAAATGTTGTTGTGTTTAATATTGTCCCAGAGGTCTCTTAAACTCATTTCAGAGACTCAAAGATCTCTTAAACTCTGAAATGAGTTTAAGAGACCTCAAGTCCTCATTTCTTTTCATTCTTTTCTCTTTATTCTGTTCTGTGGCAGTGATTTCCACCATTCTGTTTTCCAGCTCACTTATGTGTTCTTCTGCCTCAGTTGTTCTGCTATTGATTCCTTGTAGTGTATTTCTCATTTCAGTTATTGTGTCATTCATCTATGTTTTGTTGTTGTTTTTGTTCTTTATATCTTCTAGCTTTTTGTTAAACATTTATTGTATCGTCTCAGTCTGTGCCTCCATTCTTTTCCCAAGATCTTGGATCATCTTTACTATCATTACTCTGAATTCTTTTTCAGGGAGATTGCCTACCTCTTCTTCACTTCATTGTTCTTTTAGGATTGTATCTAGTTCCTTCCTCTGGAATATATTCCTCTGCCATTTCATTTTGTCTAACTTTCTGTGTTTGTGGTCCCACAGGTGTTTGCCCTCTAGTGGGTGAGGCTGGTCTAAGAGTCTTGTGAAGGCTTCCTGATGGGAGGGACTAGTGCCTGCCCTCCGGTGAGTGGTGCTGGGTCTTGTCCCTCTGGTGGGCAGGGCTGTGTCAAAGGGTGTGTTTAGAGGCAGTCGTGGGCTCAGGACGACTTTAAGCAGGCCATGTGCTGATAGGTAGGGCCGTGTTCCCTCCCTGTTGGTTGTTTGGCCTAAGATGTCCCGGCACTGGAGCATAAGGGCTGTTGGATGGGGCCAAATCTCAGGGTCAAAATGGCAGCCTCTAGGACAGCTCACACCAATGAGTACTTCCCAGTAGCTCTGCCACCAGTGTCCTTGTCCCCCAGTTAGCCACAGCTGTCAGCTGCCTCCCATGGAGACCCTGCAGGTCTGGCAGGTAGGTCTGGCCCAGGCTCCTTTGAGGTCAGTGCTTTTTTCCCTGGGTACACAAAAACTTGTATGCACCCTCCAGAAGTGGAGTTTCTGTTTTTCCCAGTCCTGTGGATTTCCTGTAGTCAAGCCCTGCTGGTCTTCAAAGCCAAGAGATCTGGGGGCCCCTCCTACCAATGCCAGACCCCCAGACTGGGGAGCCTGAGGTGAGGCTCAGAACTTTCACTCTGGTGGGAGAACCTCTGCAATATAATTATTTTCCAGTCTATGGGTCGCCCACCCAGTGGGTATGGCATTTGGTTGTATCATGAATGCTCCCCTCCTACCATCTCATTGTGGCTTCTTCTTTGTCTTTGAAAGTAGAATATCTTTTTTAGTTCCAATCTTTTTTGTCAATTGTTGTTCTGCAGTTAGTTGTGATTTTGGTGTTTTCATGAGAGGAGGTGAAGTCAGGTGCTTCTACTCTGCCATCTTGTCCTGACCCGAAAATACAGTTCTGGGGACTGGAAGTCTGCGTTCAAGGTGTCGTCATGGTCAGCTGAGACCCCACATCTGGTCACAGATTTTTCTTTTTACCTCACGTGGTGGAAGAGCTATGTCTGTTTTGATTATAATAACTTTGTAATATAGTTTGAAATCAGGCAGTGTAATGCCTTCAACTTTGTTCTTGCTCAAGATTGCTTTGGCTATTCAGGGTCTTTTGTGTTTCCATATGAATTTTAGGATTTTTTTTTTCTATTTCTGTAAAGAATGCCATTGGCATTTTGACAGGGATAACATTGAATCTCTAGATCACTCTGGGTAGTATGGACATTTTTACAATATTAATTCTTCCAATCCATGGACATGGGATGTTGTTATAACTATCTGTGTCTTCTTAAATTTCCTTGTGTTTTATATTTTTCAGTGAACAAATATTTCACCTCTTTGATTGTTTACTCCTAAGTATTTTTAATCTTTTTGTTGCTATTGTAAATAGGATTGCTCTCCTAATTTCCTTTTTGAATAGTTCATTGTTAGTGTATTATAGAATTACCAATTTTTGTATGTCAATTTTTATCCTGCAACTTTACTGAATTTTTAAAGTTGGTCTAACAGTTGTTTGTTTTTGGTTGAGTCTTTAGTGGTTTCTACATATATGTTTATGAAATCTGCAAAGAGAGATAACGTTACTTCCTCCTTCCCATTTTAAATGCCTCATTTGTTTTTTCTTGTCTAATTGATCTGGTATGGACATCCAATAATATGTTGAGTACAAGTGGTGAGGGTGGACATCTTTCTCTTGTACCAGTTCTTAAGGGAAAAGTTTCTAGTCTCCCCCCGACATAGACACACACAATTGATTATGATGTTAGATATGGGGCTTTCATATATGGTCATTATTGTATTGATGTATGTTTCTTCTATACCTATATTGTTGAGTTTTCTTTTTTATCATGAATAGATGTTGAATTTAGTCAAATGCTTTTTCTGCATCTACTGAGATAATCGTGATTTTTATCTTTCATTCTGTTGATGTGGTGAATCACATTGATTGATTTGTGTATATTGAAGCATCCTTTTATCTCAGGGATAAGACCCACTTGGTCATGGTGTATATCCTTTTAATATGCTGCTGAAATTTGATTTACTAGTATTTTATTAAACATGTTTGCATCTGTGTTTATTAGAGATATTGGCCTGTAGTTTTCCTTTCTTGTGAAGTCTTTGTCTAACTTTGGTATCAAAGTTATTTTGGCCTCATAAAATGAGTTTGGAAGTGTTCCTGCTTTTATTTTTTGATAGAATTTTAGAAGGATTAGTATTAATTCTTTTTGAATGTTTTGTAGAATTCACTCATGAAGCCATCTGGCCCTGGGATTTTCTTTGTGGGCAGGTTTATGATTACTGTTTCAATCTCCTTATTTGTTACTGATCTGTTCAGGCTTTCTATTCTCTCTTGATTTGTTCTTGGTAGGTTGGATACTTCCAAGAATTTATACATTTTTGATTATCCAATTTTATACAATTTAATTATTCATAATAGTTTCTTATGATCCTTTTTATTTCTGAGTCATCCATTATACTGTCTTCTCTTTAATTTATGATTTTGAGTTTTCTTTATTCTTAGTCTAAGGTTTTCCTGATTTTGCTTATCTTTGACAAAAAACAAAAACAGAAACCCAACCCTTAGGTTTGTTGTTGTTTTTCTATCATTCTCCTTTATTTGGTATATTTTCGCTCTAACATTTAGCTAACTTTGGGCTTACTTTTTTTTCTAGTTCCTTGAAGGTTAAGAGTATGTTGTTTGAGACCTTTAGTCTTTTAACTTTTAAAAAAATTATTAAAGTATAGTTTATTTACAATGTTGTGTTAGTTTTAGGTGTACAGCAAAGTGATTTAGTTATACATATATCTATTCTTTGTCAGATTCTTTTCCCATATAGGTTATTATATTGAGTAAAGTTCCCTGTGCTATACAGTAGGTCCTTGTTGGTTATCTATTTTATATATAGTAGTGTGGGTATGTTACTCCCAACCTCCTAATTTATCCTGCCTCCCCCCACCACCTTTCCCCTTTGGTAAACAGAAATTTGTTTTCTAAGTCTGTGAGTCTGTTTGCATTTTGTAAATCAGTTCATATCTATCACTTTTTAGATTCCACATATAAGTGATATCATATTTGTCTTTCTCTGTCTGATTTACTTCACTTACTATGATAATCTCTAGGTCCATCCATGTAGCTGCATATGGCACTATTTCATTCTTTTTGATGGCTGAGTTCCATTGTATATACGTACCACATCTTCTTTATCCGTTCATCTGTTGATGGACATTTAGGTTGCTCCATGTCTTGGCTATTGTAAATAGTGCTGCAATCAACACTGGGATAATGTATCTTTATGAAGTATGATTTTCTCTGGATATATGCCCAGGTGTGGGAGTGCTGGATCATATGGTAGCTCTATATTTAGTTTTATAAGGAACCTCCATGCTATTCTCCATAGTGACTATACCAATTTACATTCCCACTAATGCTGTAGGAGGGTGTCCTTTGCTCCACACCCTCTCCAGCATTTATTGTTTGTAGACTTTTTGATGATGGCCATTCTGACCGGTGTGAGGTGACACCTCATTGTAGTTTTGATTTGCATTTCTCTAATAATTAGTGATGTTGAGCATCTTTTTATGTACCTCTTGGCCAACTGTATGTCTTCTTTGGAGAAATGTCTATTTAGGTCCTCTGACCATTTTTTGAATGGGTGCTTTGTTTTTTGTTGTTGAGTTGTATAAGATGTTTGTGTATTTTGGAAATTAAGCCCTTGTCAGTGGTATCATTTGCAAATGTTTTCTCCCATTCAGTAGGTTGTTTGTTTTGTTTATGGTTTCCTTTGCTGTGCAAAAGCTTGTAAGTTTGATTAGGTCCCATTTGTTTAGTTTTGTTTTTATTTCTATTGCCTTGGGAGACTGAGCTAAGAAAACATTGGTATGATTTATGTCAAAGAATGTTTTGCCTGTGTTCTCTTGTAGGAGTTTTATGGTGTCATATCTTATGTTAAAATCTTTAAGCCATTTTGAGGTTATTTTTGTATATGGTGTGAGGGTGTGTTCTAACTTCATTGATTTACACGCAGCTGTTCAACTTTCTCAGCACCAGTTGCTGAAGAGACTTTTTCCCATTGTATACTCTTGCTTTCTTTGTCAAAGATTAATTGGCCATAGCTGTGTGGGTTTTTTTCTGGGCTTTCTGTTCTGTTCCATTGATCTGAATGTCTGTTTTTGTGCCAATACCACAGTTTGCATCACTGTAGCTTTGTAGTAAATATTATCTGAAGTCTGGGAGGGTTATACCTCCTGCTTTGTTCATTTTCCTCAGGATTTCTTTGGCAATACTGGGTCTTTCATGGTTCCATATAAATTTTAGGATTATTTGTTCTGGTTCTGTGAAGAATGTCATGGGTAATTTGATAAGGATCTCATTAAATCTGTAGATTGCTTTGGGTAGTATGGTAATTTTAACAATATTAATTCTTTCAATCCAAGAGCATGGTATATCTTTCCATTTCTTTGAATCATCTTCAATTTCCTTTTTTAATGTTTTGAAGTTCTCAGCATGTCTTTCACCTCCTTGGTGAGGCTTATTCCTCAGTCTTTTGTTTTTTATGGATGCAATTTTTTGTGTGTGTGTGTGGTACGCAGGCCTCTCTCTGTTGTGGCCTCTCCCGCTGTGGAGCACAGGCTCTGGACACACAGGCTCAGCGTCCAAGGCTCACGGGCCCAGCCGCTCCGTGGCATGTGGGATCTTCCTGGACCGGGGCACGAACCCATGTCCCCTGCATCAGCAGGCAGACTCTCAACGACTGCGCCACCAGGGAAGCCCTTTGGATGCAATTTTAAAAGAGATTGTTTGTTTACACCCCCTTTCTGATACTGCATTGTTAGTGTAAAGAAATGCAACCAATTTCTATATGTTAATCTTCTGTCCTGCTGCATGTCTGAATTCCTTTATCAGTTCTAATAGTTTTTGTGTGGATTTTTTAGGGTTTTCTATAAATAGTTTGTCATCTGCATATAATGACAATGTACCTCTTCCCTTCCACTTTAGATACCTTTTCTTTTTCTTGTCTGATTGCTGTGGCTAGGAATTCCAATACTGTATTGAATAGAAGTGGTGAGAGTGGGTATCCTTGTCTTGTTTCAGATTTTTGCAGGAAGGCTTTCAGCTTTTCACCATTGAGTATTATATTGGTTCCAGGTTTGTCATAAACAGCTTTTATTATGTTGAGATATGTTCACGTTATACTCATTTTCCTAAAGGTTTTTTATCATGAATCTATGTTGAATTTTATCAAAGGTTTTTTTCTGAGACTGTTGAGATGATCATGTGGTTTTTGTCCTTTCTTTTATTGATGTGGTGTATCACATCAATTGACTTGCATATGTTGAGCCATCCTTGTGACCCTGGGATGAATCCAACTTGGTCATAGTGTATGATATTTTTTATATGTTGTTGGATTCAGTTTGCTAATATTTTGCTGAGAATTTTTGCAGCTATCTTCATCAAAGATATTGGCCTGTAATTTTATTGTTTGGTAGTGTCTTTATCTGGTTTTGGTATCAGGGTGATGATGGCTTCATAGAATGTTTTGGGGAGTGTTCCTTCCTCTTCAATGTTTTGGTAGAGTTGGAGAAGGATCAGTATAAGTTCTTCTTTGTATGTTAGGTAGAATTCCCTAGTGAAGCCATCTGGTCCTGGACTTTTTTTTGTAGGGAGTTTTTTAATTTTTGTTTTTTTACAGATTCTATTTCATTTCTAGTTATTGGTCTGCTCAACTGATCTATTTCTTCTTGATTCAGTTTTGGTGGGCTCTGTTTTGAGAAAGTTGTCCATTTCTTCTAGGTTGTCCAATTTGTTGGCATATAATTGTTCATAGTATTCTCTTATGGTTTTTTGTATTTCTGCAGTATCAATTGTTATGTCTATTTTTCATTTCTAGTTTTGTTTATGTGGGTCCTCTCCCTTTTCTCCTTGGTGAGCCTGGCCAGAGGTTTGTAAATTTTGTTTACCCTTTCAAAGGCCAGCTCTTGGTTTTATTTATTTTTTAATTTTTTTAAATCTCATTTATTTCCTCTCTGACTTTATTATTTCCTTCCTTCTGCTGACCTTAGTTTTTGTTTGTTCTTCTTTTTCTAATTCTTTTAAGTGGTGAGTTAGGTTGTTTAATTGAGGTTTTACTTTTTTCTTAAAGAAGGCCTGTATCACTATGAACTTCCCTCTAGGAACTGCTTTTGTTGCATACCATAGATTTTGGATGGTTCTATTTTCATCATCAGTTACTTCAAGCTATTTTCTAATTTCTTCTTTGATTTCATCATTGACCCATTTGTTGATTTGTTTTTGTTTTTTTTTTTTTTTGCGGTACGCGGGCCTCTCACTGTTGTGGCCTCTCCTGTCGTGGAGCAAGGCTCCGGACGCGCAGGCTCAGCGGCTACGGCTCACGGGCCCAGCCGCTCCGCAGCATGTGGGATCTTCCCGGACCGGGGCACGAACCCGCGCCCCTTGCATTGGCAGGCGGACTGGCAACCACTGCGCCACCAGGGAAACCCGACCCATTTGTTTTTTAGTAGCATGTTGTTTAGTCTCTATGTAATTGTTTATTCTCGTTTCTTTTTTCTATGGTTGATTTCTAATGTCATTCCATTGTGCTCAGAAAAAATGCTTGAAATAATTTCTATAGTCTTAAATTTGTTGAGGCTTGATTTGTGCTCTAGTACGTGGTCCATCCTAGAGAATGTTCCATGTGCACTTGATAAGAATGTACATTCTGATTTTTTCTTAAATGTAATTTTCTGAAAATATCAATTAAGTCTAACTGTTCTATTATGTCATTTAGGATCTCTGTTTCCTTATTGATTTTCTGTCTCAAAGATCTGTCCATTGATGTGAGTGGGGTGTTAAAATATCCTACTATTATTGTATTCCTGTCAGTTTCTCTCTTTATGTCTGTTAGTATTTGGGTGCCCCTTTACTGGGTGCATAATATTGATGAGTGTAATATCCTCTCCGTTTATTGATCCTTTTATTATTGTTTAGTGTCCTTCTTTATAGCCTTTTTTTTATTGGAGTATAATTGCTTTACAATGTTGTGTTAGTTTGTGCTGTACAGTGGAGTGAATCAGCTATATGTATATATATATATATATATCCCCTCCCTCTTGGACCTCACCCCCATATAGCCTTTGTTTTAAAGTCTATTTTGATTGATATGAGTATTGCAACCCCTGCTTTCTTGTCATTTCTGTTTGCATGAAATATCTTTTTCCATCCCATCACTTTCAATCTATGTGTGTCCTTTGCCCTAGATTGGGTTTCTTTTAGGCAGCAAATTGTAAGCTCTTGGGTTTTTTTAATCCAATCTGCTACTCTGTATCTCTTGATTGGAGTATTTAGTTCATTGATATTTAAGGTAATTATTGATTGATATGTATTTATTTCCATTTTAAGCCTTGTTTTCCTGTTGATTTTGTATTTTTTATTTGATCCTTTCTTTTGCCTTTTATGGTTTGATGATTTTCTTTTGTATTCTAGTTTATCTATCTTATATATAGTACTGTGTATATGTTAATCCCCAATTCCTAATGTATACCTCCCCCCCTTTCACCTATGGTAACCACAAGTTTGTTTTTCATGTCTGTGAGTCAATTTCTGTTTTGTAAATAAGTTCATTTGTATCATATTTTAGATTCCACGTATAAGTGATATCATATGGTATTTGTTTTCTGACTTCACAATATGATAATCACTAGTTCCATCTGTATTGCTGCAAATGGCACTATTTCATTCTTTTTATAGCTGAGTAATGTTCTATTTTATATATATATATATATATATATATATATATCACATCTTCTTTGTGCATTCACCTGTCAGTGGACATTTAGGTTGCTTCCATGTCTTGGCTATTGTAAGTAGTGCTGCTATGAACACTGGGGTGCATATATCTTTTCAACTTATAGTTTTGTCTGAATATATAGCCAGGAGTGGGATTGCTGGATCATATGGTAATTGTATTTTTAGGTTTTTTGCGAAGCTCCATACTGTTCCCCATAGTGGATGCACCAATTTACATTCCCAGCAACAGTATAGGAGGATTCCTTTTTCTCCACACCTTCTCCAACACTTATTATTTATAGACTTTTTTTAACTTTATTTTTTTTGTTGAAGTATAGTTGCTTTACAATGTTGTGTTAGTTTCTACTGTACAACAGAGTGAATCAGCTATGTGTATACATATATCCCCTCTCTCTTGGACCTCCCTCCCACCCTCCCTCCCACCCCCATCTAAGTCATCACAGAGCACTGAGCTGAGCTCCCTGTGCTATACAGCAGGTTCCCACTTGCTATCTGTTTTACACATGGTAGTGTATATATGTCAATCCTAATCTCAGTTCGTCCCATCCTCCCCTTCCTCCCCTGTGTCCACATGTTCGTTCTCTACATCTGCATCTATATTCCTGCCCTGCAGAGAGGTTCATCTGTATCATTTTTCTAGATTCCACATATATGCGTTAATATACGATATTTGTTTTTTCCCTTTCTGACTTACTTCACTCTGTATGACAGACTCTAGGTCCATCCACATCTCTACAAATGACCTATTTTCATTCCTTTTTGATGATAGCCATTCTGACCTGTATGAGTTGATACCTCATTGAAGTTTTGATTTGCATTTCTCTAATAGTGATATTGAGCATCTTTTCATGTCCCTGTTGGCCATCTCTATGTCTTCTTTAGAGAATTGACTATGTAAGGCCTATGCCAATTGTTTGATTGAGATTTTTGTTTTTGTGATATTAAGCTGTGTGAGCTGTTTGTATATTTTGGAAATTAAGCCTTTGTCCATTGCATTGTTTGAGAATATTTTCTCCCATTCTGTAGGTTAACTTTTCATTTTGTTTATGGTTTACTTTGCTGTTTAGAAGCTTTTATGTTTAATTAAGTCTCATTTTTTTTTTAAATTTCTATTACTCTAGGAGATGGATCTAAAAAAATATTGCTGTAATTTATGTCAAAGAGTGTCCTGCCTATGTTTTCCTCCAGGAGTTTTATAGTGCTCAGTCTTGTATTTAGGCCTTTATAGCATTTGAAGTTCATTTTTGTATATGGTGTTAGAGAACGTTCCCAGAACCACTTATTGAAGCGGCTGTCTTTTCTCCATTGTGTATTCGTGCCTCCTTTGTCATAGATTAATAGACCATAAGTGTGAGGGTTTATTTCTGGGCATTCTACCCTATTCCATTGATCTATATGTCTGGTTTTGTGCCAGTACCATACTGTTTCAATTTCTGTAACTTTATAGTCTGAAGTCAGGCAGGCTGATTCCTCCAGCTTCATTTTTCTTTCTCAAGTTTATTTTGGCTATTCAGGGTCTTTTGGGTCTCAAATGAATTAAAAGTTTTGTTTTATTCTGGACCTGTGAAAAATGCCAGTTTTATTCTGATAGGGATTGCATTGAATCTGTAGATCACTTTGTTTAGTATGTTCTTTTTAACAATATTGATTCTTTTGAATTCAAGGACATGGTATATCTTTAAATCTGTTTTTGTCATCTTCAGTTTCTTTCATCAGTGTCATAGTTTTCACAGTATAGGTCTTTTGTCTTCTTAGGTAGGTTTATTTCTAGGTATTTTACACTTTTTGATGTGATGGTAAATGTGATGGTTTCCTTAATTTCTTTTTCTTCTATTTTGTTGTTAGTGTATAGAAATGCAACAGACTTCTGTGTATTAACTTTGTATCCTGCAACTTTATCAAATTCATTGTTGAGCTCTAGTAGTGTTCTGATAGCATCTTTAGGATTTTCTATGTATAGTATCGTGTCATCTGCAAACAGTGACAGTTTTACTTCTTTTCCAATTTGTATTCCTTTTATTTCTTTTTCTTCTCTGGTTGGCGTGGCTAAAAATTCCAAAACTAGGGCTTCCCTGGTGGTGCAGTGGTTGAGAGTCTGCCTGCCGATGCAGGGGACATGGGTTTGTGCCCCAGTCTGGGAAGATCCCACATGCCATGGGGCAGCTGGGCCCATGAGCCATGGCCACTGAGCCTGAGCGTCCGGAGCCTGTGCTCCACAACGGGAGAGGCCACAACAGTGAGAGGCCCATGTACCGCAAAAAAAAAAATTCCAAAACTATGTTGAATAAAAGTGGTGAGAGTGGGCATCCTTGTTTTGTTCCTGATCATAGAGGAAATGTTTTCAGCTTTCCACCATTGAGTATGATGTTAGCTGTGGGTTTGTCATATGTGGCCTTTATTATGTTGATGTATGTACCCTCTATGCACACTATCTGTAGAGCTTTTATTATAAATGGATGTTGAATGTTATTGAAAGCTTTTTCTGCATCTATTGAGATGATAGTTTTTATTCTTTAATTTGTTAATGTGGTGTATCATGCTGTTTGATTTAGAGATATTGAAAAATCCTTGTATCCCTGGGATAAATCCCACTTGATCATGGTGTATGATCCTTTTAATGTATTGTTGGATTTCGTTTGGTAGCATTTTGTTGAGGATTTTTGTATCTATTCATCAGTGCTATTGGCATATAATTTTCTATTTTTGTGTTATCTTTGTCTGGTTTCGGTATCAGGGTGATGGTGGCATCATAGAATGAGTTTGGGAGTGTTCCTTCCTCTGCAATTTTTTGGAATAGTTTCAGAAGGATAGATGTTTACTCTTCTCTAAATGTTTGGTAGAACTCACCTGTGAAGCCATGTGGTCCTGGACTTTCATTTGTTGGAAGTATTTAAATTACTCATTCAATTCAGTACTGGTAATTGGTCTGTTCATATTTTCTATTTCTTCTTTGTCCATTCTTGGGAGATTATACCTTTCTAAGAACTTGTCCACTTCTAAGTTGTTCATTTTATTGGCATATAGTTTTTCATAGTAGTCTCTTATGATCATTTATATTTCTGTGGTGTCCATTGTAACTTCCCCTTTTTCATTTCTAATGTTATTGATTTGAGTCCTCTTCCTTTTTTTCTTGATGAGTCTGGCTAAAGATTTATCAATTTTGTTTATCTTTTCAAAGAACTAACTTTTAGTTTCATTGATCTTTTCTGTTGTTGTCTTAGTCTCGATTTCATTTATTTCTGCTCTGATCTTAATGATTTCTTTCCTTCTACTAACTTTGAGTTTTGTTTGTTCTTCTTTCTCTAGTTGATTTAGGGTATAAGGCTAGGTTGTTTATTTGAGATTTTTCTTGTTTCTTGAGATAAGATTGTATAGCTATAAACTTCCCTCTTAGAACTGTGTTTGCTGCATCCCACAGGTTTTGGATCATTATCCTTTCATTTTCATTTGTCTCTAGGTATTTTGTGATGATGTCTTTGATTTCTTCAGTGATCCATTGGTTGTTTAGTAGCATATTGCTTGGCCACCACGTGTTTGTGTTCTTTTTGTTTTACATTTTTTTTCTTGTAGTTCATTTCTAATCTCATAGCATTGTGGTCAGGAAATATGCTTCATATGATTTCAATGTTCTTAAATTACTGAGGCCTGCTCTGGGGCCCACAGTGTGATCCATTCTGAAGAATGTTCCATGTGCACTTGAAGAATGTGTATTCTGCTGATTTTGGATGGACTGCTATAAATATCAATTAAGTGCATCTGGTCTAATGTGTAATTTAAGGCCTGTGTTTCCTTATTGATTTTCTGTCTGGATGATCTGTCAATTGATGGAAGTGGGGTGTTAAAGTCCCCCACTATTATTGTGTTACTGTCAGTTTCTCCTTTTATGGATGTGAGGTACTCCTGTGTTGGGTGCATATATGTTTGCAATTGTTATATCTTCTTCTTGGGTCACTCCCTTGATCATTACATAGTGTCCTTCTTTGTCTCTTATAACAGTCTTTACTTTAAAATCTAATTTTGTCTGATATGAGTATTGCTACTACAGCTTTCTTTTGATTTCCATTTTCATGGAACACCTTTTTTCATCCCCTCAGTTTCAGTCTGTATGTGTCCCTAGATCTGAATTGGGTCTCTTGTGGACAGCATATATACAGGTCTTGTTTTTGTGTCCATTCAGGCAGTCTATGTCTTTTGGTTGGAGCATGTGATCCATTTATGTTTAAGGTAATTATCTATATGTATGTTCTCATCGTCATTTTGTTAATTTTTTGAGGTTTGTTTTTCTAAGTCTTTTTTCTTCCTTTCCTCTTTTGTTTTCTTCTCTTGCGATTTGACGACTAAGTTTAGTGTTGTGTTGGATTCCTTTTTCTTTTTTCTATGTGTATCTATTGTAGATTTCCGGTTTGTGGTTACTATATGGTTTTGGTATAGCAGTATATAGATAAACAAGATTGTTTTAATTTGCTGTTCTTTTAATTCTTTCAAATGCATTTCCAATATCCTGCATTTGTGCTCTCCTGTTCTCACAATTGCTGGTTTTGATATCATATTTGTGTGCAGATTACTTCCTACATTTATTGTATGTTTGCCTTTACCAGTGAGCTTTTCCATTCATAATTTTCCTGTTTCTAGTTATGGACATTTCTTTTCCACCTAGAGAAGTTCCATTAGCATTTGTTGTATAGCTGGTCTGGTGGTGCTGAATTCTGTTAGCTTTTGCTTGACCTTAAGGCTTTTGATTTCTCTGTTGAATCTGAGTGAGAGCCTTGCTGGGTAGAGTATTCTTGGTTGTAGTATTTTCATTTTCATCAGTTTAAATATATCATGCTACTCCCTTCTGGTCTGCAGAGTGTCTGCTGGGAAATCAGCTGATAACCTATGGGAGTTCCCTTGTATGTTATTTGTTGCTTTCCCCTTGTTGCTTTTAATATTTTTTCTTTGTCCTTAATTTTTTTCAATTTGATTACTATGTGTCTTTGTGCTTTCCTCCTTGGGTATATCCTGTCTGGTACTCTCTGCACTCCCTGGACTTGGGGGACTGTTTCCTTTCCCATGCTAGGTAAGTTTTCATCTGTTATCTCTTCCAATATTTTCTCAGGTCCTTTTTCTGTCTCTTCTCCTTCTGGGACCCCTATAATGCAAATGTTGTTGCATTTAATGTTGTCCCAGCTGTCTCTTCTGTCTTCATTTCTTTTCATTCTTTTTTATTTATCCTGTTCAGTGTCAGTGATTTCCACCATTCTGTCTTCCTGGTCACTTATCCAATCTTCTGCCTCAGTTATTCTGCTATTAATTCCTTCTAGTGTGTTTTCCATTTCAGCTAATGTATTGTGCATCTCTGTTATTTTGTTCTTTAGTTCTTCTAGCTTTTTCTTAAACATTTCCTGTATCTTCTCGCTCTGTACCTCCATTATTTTTCCGAGATCTTGGATATTCTTTACTGTCATTACTCTGAATTCTTTTTCATGTAGATTGCCTAGCTACCTCCACTTCACTTAGGTGTTCTTCTGGGGTTTTATCTTTTTCCTTCATATGTGACATATTCCTCTGCCATCTCGTTTTGTCTAACTTTCTGAGATTGTGGTTTCACTTTCACAGGCTGCAGGGTTGTAGTTCTTGCTTCTGCTGTCTGTCCCCTGGTGGATGATGCTGTCTAAGAGGCTTGTGCAAGCTTCCTGGTGGGAGGGTCTTGTACCTGCCCACTGGTGGGTGGAACTGGGTTTTGTCCCTCTAGTGGGCAGGACTGTGTCATGGGGTATGTTTATCAGGCAGCTCTGTGTTCAGGAAGACTTTAAGCAGCCTGTCTGCTGATGGGTGGGGCTGTGTTCCTGCCCTGTTGGTTTTTTTGGCTGAGGAGTCCCAGCACTAGAGTCTGCAGGCTGTTGGGTGAGGCCAGGTGTTGGTGAGAAAATGGCAGCCTCCAGTAGGGCTCATGCCAATGAGTACACCCCAGAGCTATTGCTTCCAGTGTTCTTGTCCCTGCAATGAGCCCCAGCTACCCCCTGCCTCTGCAGAAGATCCTCCAATACTAGCAGGTAAGTCTGGCCTAGTCTTTTATGGAATCACCACTTTTTTCCCTGGGTCCTAGTGTGCACAAGACCCTGTGTGTTATAATAATTATTATTATTAAATTAAATTTAATTTATTTATTTTTGGCTGTGTTGTGTCTTTGTTGCTGTGTGCAGGCTTTCTCTAGTTGCAGTGAGCAGGGGCTACTCTTCATTGCAGTGTGTTAGCTGCTCACTGCAGTGGCGTCTCTTGCTGTGAAGCATGGGCTCTAGGCAGGCGGCCTTCAGTAGTTGTGGCACATGGGCTCAGTACCTGTGGCTTGTGGGCTCTAGAGCACAGGCTCAGTAGTTGTGGCACATGGGCTTAGTTGCTCTGCAGCACATGGGATCTTCCCGGACCTGGGATTGAACCTGTGTCCCTTGCATTGGCAGATGGATTCTCAACCACTGTGCCACCAGGGAATACCCTATAATTATTATTATAATATAAGTATTATTTATAATTATTCTTCAGTTTGTAGGTTGCCCACCTGGGGCTATGATATTTGATTATATCATGAGTCCACCCCTCCTACCCATCTCATTGTGGTTGCTTCTTTATGTCTTTAGTTGTAGTAGATCTTTTCTGGTAGGTTCCAGTCTTTTTCATCAGTGGTTGTTCTGCAGTTAGCTGTGATTTTGGTACGTCCATGAGAGGAGGTGAGCTCAGGGTCCTTCTACTCTGCCATCATGGCTGCTCTCCCTGAGATCTTTTTTTTTTTTAATGTAGGCATTTATTCCGATAAATTTCCCTCTTAGTACTGCTTTGCTGAATCCCATCGTTTCATTGTGTTTTCATTTTAATTTATCTTGAGATATGTTTTAAATTCTCTTTTTATTTCCCATTTGATCCAATGGTTGTTCAAGAGTATGTTGTTTAATTTCTACATATTTGTAAATTTTCCCATTTTCTTTTTATTTTTTTAATAAGAAAAGAGTTTATTTGGGGTATAAGTAATTGCAATTCAGAAGCCACAGATTCAGGTAACCCTGAAAGAGTGGTCTGGGGAAGAGAAATTATCAGGAGTTTATAAAAACAAAAAGCCACGAGGTTGTTAAAAGTTGCCTGGTGAGAATTGTGTTTGTCTCCCATGTGAGTCAGGAAATATTTGTCCTTAAGAATCACAAGTTATTTTAGGGTAGGGATCTGATAAGTATTTAGGCTGTTCCAAGGTATTTTAGAGTAAGGGTCCAATAAGTATCTTGAGTTTCTGGCAGATGTTTTGGATGACATCATCAGGACAGTAAGTGGTCAAAAGGTCAGATCCATCCAGGCTGAGACATATATAAGTCACACATTATTAATGGCCTCCTGGCTCCATTTTAGAGATCCTTTTAGCAACACCAATTCCATTTTTATTTTCCTTCCACAGTCCTTTTTTATCTCTGCCCCATTTTTTATTGTCCCAGCCTAGCCTTCATGGGAAGTCATTTCAGAGATGTCCAAAAATCAACGTAGAATCCTTTGTTCCCCTGGCATTTTGTTATACCAGCAATGATAATCCCCTGTTTTGGGTTAATCCTATGGTTTCCATCGTTCTCATACCCATGATGGTTGATTGTACTCATTTAAAATCATGCTAACTAAATTCAACCAGGCTTAAATTAGTTAGCAATCTTTTCTTCATTATTTTCCCTAGAGTCTATTTTAAATAATTTTCACATTCCTCAAATTCCTAGTATGTCTTCTACATAGAAACCCAGAGGCTATTTCACTGAAAAGGTTTAAGTCATTAATAAGCTTGATTGACTTCCTCTCTTTTCTAATCTGAAAAGTTTACCTTATTTCCTCCTATACACTTCTTCAATTTTGTCACAAATACATACCCTGCTCCCATTTTCAAAACTAATCCCTTCACCTGTCCTAACAACCCCATTTTCACCTGCCTCTTCTCCCTCCTTATTTATAAGGTATCTCTTGAATCTCAAGTAAATTCTTCCCTAATAGCTTGATTCCAAGCTACTTCACTGCCCTAGTTTTACTCTGCCTGAATGGTATTCCTAGGTCTCCCTCACAGGCTTTACTCAATCATTTTGATTCTTCAATGAGGGATTTCTTAGGAGATTTCTTTTGCGTTATCATCTCTCCAAATTCCCCACCTTGGTGTCTTCACGTCTAGACACTCTATTTTATGTTCTTCTGCGTAAACTGCCATGGCCTTTACATTGAGCTTTGTTAAGGAAAGCAACTCTGCTACTCTCACCAAACCAGCCTGAACTAGGAGAAATGGAGAGCCTGAAGTACCATCAACATGAGGTAGCTTCATATCTCTCAAACTGTAGGCTGGCCCCACTTTCTGCATAGTTTCAGAAAGCCTGGTTTCAGACCAATACTTTTACAACCAGAGCATCATACTGGATAAAAATCCTCAAATTCTTACTGGTTTATGGTTAACCACAGGGAAAGGCCCATCATTCAGTTAGTTGGAAAAATATTTTACAATAATTATCTAGAGAAGTTTGTTTGAAATGATAATGGCCTAGGTTAGACAATCTTGGAGTATTTTATTAAAAATTCTTGAGGCTAAGATGGTCCTTTAGCTATTCTTGCTTGAAGTTTGCTCCCAGGTGAAAATGCCTGGGGTCACTTGCCAAGAGACCTTGATTGTCCACTTGAGCTGACCAACAATGAGAAGACATCTCATTCTAAAGCTAGTTCCTCAGGAGTCTTCTTTTTCTGTGGAACAAGCCAGGTTTCTGTCCTTCCCCAGTCACACCTGAGGTCCACTCAACTTCTCATCTTCCAGGAAGCCATTCAGAACCAATTAAGGTTTTCTTCCTCTTTGGAGAAAATTTCTTAAAAATGAAAGAGTGTCGTGAAGTAAAGGAATAGGGCTCCAAAAGTCAAGTGAAAGAATCACAGGCCTCTCTTATGGAATAAGGAATGAATATTCCATAAAAACACTAAATTATATTACAAAAAAGTGCCATGGCTCTAAGGAAAGAATAGAACTGCTTTCTACCTCTTACCTTCAGCAAGCCTGTTATGTGCCTTTAAGTTTTTCTTCCTTGTAGTATTGTAGATGCAGTTAAACAACATGGTTTCTCAGATTTCCTCTAGAGCTAATATAATACATAAATTTACTCAGTAGTAAAATATTCTAATATTATAATGCAATATATATTTTTAAAATCTATTTATTTATTATTTTTGGCTGCATTGGGTCTTCATTGCTCTGCACATGCTTTCTCTAATTGCAGCAAGTGGGGCCTACTCTTTGTTGTGGTGCGCGGGCTTCTCATTGTGGTGGCTTCTCTTGTTGCGGAGCACGGGCTCTATGCGAGTGAGCTTCAGTAGTTCTGATAGGCAGACTCAGTAGTTGTGGCTTGTGGGCTCTACAGCACAGTCTCAGTAGTTGTGGCGCACAGGCTTAGCTGCTCCACGACATGTGGGATCTTCCCGGATCAGGGCTCGAACCCATGTCCCCTGCATTGGCAGGCGGATTCTTAACCACTGAGCTACCAGGGAAGTGCTGCAGCTTTGATTCCATCTGTCAGGCTCTCTTCAATTCTCTGAACCCCTTGCATTATTCCAGAAAGTCCCAGTTTTGCCATAACATGGAGATTTGATTTCTCTTATGAGCAAAAATCCTGCAAGTAGGAAAATAAGCACGAAATTCCAGCAGAGTCAACTTCACAGAGAGCAAAGGGGTTCAGAAACCACCTTTCGCAGAAAAGAGCTCCAGAGCCTGAACCGGCCGCCATCTCTAGAAAGTTCTCCCCCCGCATCCCTCGCCGCCAGCCAGCCAATTTTCCCATTTTCTTGATGTTATTGATTTCTAGTTTCATTCTATTGTGGTAAAAAAAAATAGCTGGTATGACTTTGATCTTAAATTTACTAAGACTTGTTTTGTTAACTAACATGTGATCTATCTTGGAGAATGTTCCATGTGTGCTTGCTGTTGTGTAGAAAGTTCTGTGTGTATCAGTTAGGTCCATTTGGTCTATAGTATTGTTCAAGTCAGCTGTTTCTTTATTCATTTTCTTTCTGGATGTTCTATGCATTATTGAAAGTGAGACTTATTAAAGTCTCCTATTATTATTGTATTTTTATCAATTTCCCCTTTCATATCTGTCAGTATTTCCTTTATGTACTTAGGTGCCCTGTTGGGTGCATATATATATTGCACCCAACAATTGTTCTGTCTTCTTGTTGAATTGACTCTTTATCATTACATGATGACATTCTTTGTCTCTAGAGACACTTTTTGAGTTAAAGTCCATTTTGTTTGATATATGTATAGCCACTTCTGCTTTCTTTGAATTGCTGTAAGAAAGGGATATATTACATTTCTAACATCCCTTCATTTTCCAGCCTGTCTGCTTCTTTCTTGTAGATAGCACATAGTCTTGGTTTTTCATCCATTCATCCACTCTATATCTTTTGACTGGGAAGCTTAATCAACTTACATTTAAAATAATTATTTATAGAAAAGGACTTCCTATTACCATTTTGTTAACTGATTTTTTTGTCTTATAGTTCTCTTGTCCTTGTTTTTCTCTCCGTCTTTGTGTTTTGTTGTTGTTGCTGTTATTTGTATTGATTCCTTTCTCCTTTTCTTTCATGTAACTTCTCTAAGTATTCTCTGTGTGGATAACATGGGGCTTATATAAAATATAGTTGTAACAGTCTATTTAAGGTGATAACAACTCCACTTACAAACAAATCTACACTTTCATCTCTCCTTCCCCATTATATGGTCATGTCACAATATACTTCTATTTATATTGTGTATCCAATAACATGATTTAGTTTTATTTTTAATACTTTTGTCTTTCAACTTTTTACTAGAATGAAAAATGATTTATCCACCACTGAAATAGTAATATGGAATTCTGTTTTTGTCTGTATATTTACCTTTACTAATGAGTTTCATAATTTCTTATGCTCTTATGTGGCTGTTTTAATATCCTTCAACTTTTGTTTAGCTGAGAAAGTATTTTTCTCTCCTTCATTTTTGAAGGATAGGTTTTTATCAGGTATAGTATTCATGGTTAGCAGGGTTTGTTTTGTTTTGTATTTTTGCAGCATTTTGAATATATCATGCAACTCCCTTCTAGACAGCAAGATTTCTGATGAAAAATCTGCTTATAGTCTTACAGGGCTTCCCTTGTATGTAACAAGTCACCTTTCTCTTGCTGTTTCAAAATTCTGTCTTTAACTTTTGACAATTTGATTATAATGTGTCTTTTTCATTTTATTTGGTGTGTTTTGTGCTTCAGGGACCTTGGTGGCTATTTCTTCCCCTAGGTTTGGGAAGTTTTCAGCTATTATTTCTTTGAATAAACTTTCTTCCCCTTTCTCTCCTCTCCTCCTGGGACTCTCATAATGAATATTCTATAAGTCCTTTAAGCTATGTTCTTTCTTTTTTTTTTTTTTTTTTTTTTTCCCCTCTGATTGCCAGTGGCCTTTTAGTTTGTCAGTGCTTTCCTCTGCCTGATCTATTCTGTTCTGAAGCCCATTTAAATTTTTTTCAGTTCAGTTATTGTATTCTCCAGCTCTGTGATTTCTGCTTGGTACTTTTAAATATTTCCTCTTTGTTGACATTCTCACTTTGTTCATGCTTTGCTCTCCTGACCTAGGTGAGGATCTTTATGACCATTCTGAATTCCCTGTCAGGAAAATCACAAATCTCCATTTTATTAGGGTCAGTTTCTGGAGACTTACCTTGTTCTTTTATTCGGAACATATTTCCTTCTTTCTTCATTTCCCTTGACTCTCTATGTTGGTTTCTGCACATTAGATAAAATCTACAAACAATAAATGCTGGAGAGGGTGTGGAGAAAAGGGAACACTCTTGCACTGCTGGTGGGAATGTGAATTGGTTCAGCCACTATGGAGAACAGTATGGAGGTTCCTTAAAAAACTACAAATAGAACTACCATATGACCCAGCAATCCCACTACTAGGTATATACCCTGAGGAAACCAGAATTCAGAAAGAGTCATGTACCAAAATGTTCATTGCAGCTCTATTTACAATAGCCCGGAGATGGAAACAACCTAAGTGCCCGCCGTCGGATGAATGGATAAAGAAGATGTGGCACATATATACAATGGAATATTACTCAGCCATAAAAAGAAACGAAATTGAGCTATTTGTAATGAGGTGGATAGATCTAGAGTCTGTCATACAGAGTGAAGTAAGTCAGAAAGAGAAGGACAAATACCGTATGCTAACACATATATATGGAATTTAAGAAAAAAAAATGTTATGAAGAACCTAGGGGTAAAACAGGAATAAAGACAGAGACCTACTGGAGAACAGACTTGAGGATATGGGGAGGGGGAAGGGTGAGGTGTGTTAGGGCGAGAGAGAGACATGGACATATATATACTAACAAACGTAAGGTAGATAGCCAGTGGGAAGCAGCCGCATGGCACAGGGAAACCGGCTCGGTTCTTTGTGGCTGTCTGGAGGGGTGGGATAGGGAGGGTGGGAGGGAGGGAGACAAAGAGGGAAGAGATATGGGAACATATATATATGTATAACTGACTCACTCTGTTATAAAGCAGAAACTAACACACCATTGTAAAGCAATTATACCCCAATAAAGATGTTAAAAAAA
>NW_006789324.1:3474606-3484549 GCF_000442215.2 Lipotes vexillifer | reverse complement strand
AAAGCAAAGCATAGGGAGGGTGGGAGGGGGATGCAAGAGGGAGGGGATATGGGGACATATGTATATGTATAGCTGATTCACTTTGTTATAAAAGCAGAAACTAACACACCATTGTAAAGCAATTATACTCCAATAAAGATGTTAAAAAAAAAATAATAATAAATAAATAAATAAATAAATAAACACCTACCTCTGTCTTCTTGGACAGGCCTCATAGTATAGGAAATAAACCTCACCAATCATCCTGGCCAGAGATTCTGGGTGCCTCTCAAACCTCTGTGCTTGTCCAAACTGCCATCTTTGTTCTTAGTGTCCCCCAGAAGAATAAAGTATGCCAAGTCCTCAGTGCCTCAAGAAGGCAAGAAAGAAGCCAGTAGCTCAAATAACAGCTAGAAAAGTTGGGGCACTAGATGAGTAAACCAATTCCTTCTCTCCTTAGTGAGAAGTTGGAAGCTGGAGTTTATCACTCACTTGCTCTGCAACGAACTTGGGAGAGGAACTGTGGCAAATTTCTACACCCTCATTCAGACCAACGACTCTTTCGTATGGCCTGCTTTGCTCTCTGTTGCCCCCAGGGTCTTAGCAAATGTTGGGTCATGTTAGACCTCATAGACATGTGGGTTAGAAGCCAGTCGCTTGGGTAGCAGCTGGAAAGTGGGGGGGCTTGATGTGAAGTCCACCTCCTTCTAGAGAGAAGCTGAGGACTTGATTTTATCACTGTAGCAGGCTGAGGATAGGAGCTGCAGGAAGTGTCTGCACACCTGTTCAAACTCCCAAGAGACTAGTCATTGCCTGTCCTGTCAGCTCCCAGAGACAGACAAGTTAGATGCCAGACCCTCAGGCAGCAGCTGGAAAAGTCAGAGCACTAGTTTGCAGTCTAACCCTTTCTAAAGAGATGCTGAGAGCTGGGTGTTATTGGAGTGAGCTAAGAGGAGGGGGAGGAGTCATGGGGAGAGCATGCAGGGACATTAAAAATTGTTGCTTTCTCTGTAGACCCTGGGGGAGAAGTACAGGCTGGGCCCCATCACCTCCCAGAGACAGGCAAGTTAGACCCTCCGATAGCAGCTGGAAAAATCACACTTGTTGTGTAGTTCAACTCCTTCCAGGGAGAAGCTGGAGGCTTGTTTTTTTCACTGGAGTGAGCTAAGGGGAAAAGCCACAGGAAATGCCCACATGCCCACTTAAGCTCTTGAGAGGACTAATAATTGCCTACCCCATTATCTACCAGATGCAGGCTAGTTAGAAGGCAAATCCTCAGGCAGCAGCTGGAAAAGTCACTGCCAGATATGCAGTCAAACCCTTTCCAGGGAGTAGCTGGGAGTTGAACTTTGTTGCCTGCTCACTCAGCTCCTAGCCAAGGGAAACGAGCTGGGCAAGTGCTTGTACAAGTTCAAAACTGCCTCATGGCTCCTTGAGGTCCCAGGGAACTAGCAAATGCCAGGACCTATCAGCTTCCAGGATGGGTGAGTTAGAAGCTAGTCCTTCAGGTAGCAGCCATAAAAATTGTGATGCTAGATGTTTGTTTGGCCCAAAGCCTTCACTTCTCAGGTTGAAGAAGGTAGTTGAGGGTTTCCTCCCATTTGCCAATTGCATGGCACATTGCTGGGGTGGGGTTTATGGTGAGAGGGTATCAGCATTTCCTACCTTTTTCAATGTGGGTATTTTCTTAGTCACCCAGTGTGTAGGAGTCTTTCTAGTTTCTGGATTTTTCTCAGAAGTACTGATACATGTGAAGCAGTTTATTGAGTCTGTGGGTGGAAGATCTTTTGCCTATTCAGATATTCCTTCCATTGCACCCCCTGATCTCTTCAGAGCATCTTGAGACTGGATTTCTAAAGAAAACATTGTGTCCATCAGCAATTCTAATGCAGCTATAGTACATATTTACTAACTGTGTAGAAGATACTGTGTTGAGTGTTGTGAGGGAAGCAGAGATGAGCCAAATAAGGCCGGTGACCTCAAGAAACAGTGTAGCAAGACAGACACATTAAAAAAAAAAAAAAAAAAAACCAGAGGTAGATCACATTAAGGTCGCTAAGACAAAGACTTTGAAAGTTTTAGAAAAATGTATCTTATCTTTTTTGAGAAATCCTGGAAGAATTTATGGAAGAGGGGAATGTTTGAGTTGAAGCAAGAGGCGAGAGGTCTAACTTGCAACTTTTAACCACTTATTGATAGCAAGTTGCTGCAGCCCAGGTGGGCAAGGGAATGGAGCACGTCACCATCAAAGCCATAGCCAGATTAAGGATCCAACTGTAGCTCTGTCCCTGAGCATGTCACTGTGTGCAGGGTGATGCCTGAAAGTTTCACTTCACTACATTTGTTATCCCCTATAATATGGAACTTCAGAGAGCTGTAGAATGTGTACATTTAACTTAGACACATCTAGAGTAGAGCTGTCCAACAGAATTTTCTGTGATGATAGAAATCACAGAAATGATAGATTTCATTTCTGTGAAATCACAGAAATAGATAGAAATCACAGAAATAGAATTTTCTGTGATGATAGAAATGTTCTTAATCTGCACTGTCCAATATCAGAGCCACTAGCCATATGTGGCTAGAAGGAGGAAATGAAATCTAAATTTGTTTTAATAACCAGTGTGGCTAACAGCCATCACATTGGTCAGTGCAGGTCTAGAACTTTGGGTTGTTCTTAGTGAACTAGTCACAAAATAATGTATGGCCAGCATTTATTGTACAGTTCAGAAAGTCAAATTAGTAGAATCATGGTCTTTTGGGATCATGTTGATCTACCTAGAGTGAGATAGGACTTCACTTCTGTCTCCATCAACTTTCCATAACTGACACATTAACTAACTTCATGTGATTAAACAAATATTTATTGAGCATCCATTAACATGAACAGAATCAAACCTTTCCAAGACATGTTCCAAGAACATGAAACACCTGCACTTTTCTAAAAACTTCACAACTCATTTTGAAAAACCTGTGTTAAGATTCGGAAATGGGGTACTGGAAGAAAGAAACCTCCAAATAAAGCAGCTTTAAAAATTGCTTAACTAAGAGAAATCTGGGTTGGAAGTCCACAGCTGATATGACTAAATGGTGATTTCAGGATCCAAGTGCCTTCTTCCTTATTGTTCCACTAGGGTTGCCCTCAGGCACATGGCATTCCAGATGGGGAGGGAGAAGAGCTAGGGAAAGCAGCCCATTCTTTTAACAGGCACCACACATCACTATTATTCACATCTCCGGCCAGAACTTGGTTAAATGGCCCCACCTACTTACAAGGGAATCTGGCAAGTAGTTAATCTAACTCCCCCACCCCATGGTAAATATAACAAGCTGAAGTGTGGGGTTCTATTTTGCTAAAGGAAGAAGGGGAGAAAGAATGGATATGGTCGTAGTCTTTGCCAAAAACACACACAAAAAAAACCCAGAAATATTCTGGATTCCATGATAATGCAAGTTGGAGACATAAAAGAGCACACCAAAAAAATCATTTTTACACATCATTCACCACACACACACACACACACACACACACACAAAACAAATGAAAAAATTAGAATTATTTTTTCTTTACCAATCTAAATATTTAAGTCCTTTATTTAAAGCAACAAATGTGCACTTGTACCCACTAAAAATTCATCATATCAATCAGACACAGAATCAGAAGGTTTATTTACTTTAAAACATTTGACAAGTATTGTTATTGGACAATCATTTATTTAAAATAATATACTAAATACAAAAATAAATCAAGTATTGCTTCTATTTTTCAAGTGTCAAAGTCTTTGCCATAGAAAATAGAAAGAACCTTTTATAAACTAAAAATTACATTTAAGCTCCATCAAGTTTAATAACTGCACACGATTTCCTTTTATGTTTGTGCTTTTTTACAACTTTCCAGACTACTTCTTTGCAAGGTACAGGTTCACAACAAGAATGTATGCATACAACCATATACACACATTTTTACATAGGAATGTTTCTCATTAAATATACATATAGAGAACCTAAAACAGATAGTACTGTGGCCTAAAAGCCAACCCACTGGGCCACATGTGCCACTATACAGCAACAGGTGTAGATGCAGAAGCATTATTTGACATTCAAATGAGCACTCCAGTTATCAAAGATGATGACATCTGAGTAAGGGCTACTCAGTTTAATGTTTCTAGACAAGACATTAGTTCTTAATCTACATTAAATCATTAGTTCAACAGCCTTATTCATTAAAAAAAATAGAGTGAACTTCAAATATTTCACAATACATTAAGTTAAGCTGAGGATAAACATCATTGTCATATGTATACACACTTTTATTTTAAAAAGGTAAAGGAATACTTATTAATCTTAGAGAAAATACTCAAAATTAAAGATCATTACCAAATTGGTCTGTGGTTTTACTGTATAATCACTGGGACATTCAATTCCTTATCAGAGAGATGATAAACGCTGAATTTCTCTCTCTTCCCTGGTATATGCACTCAAGCCTCACAGCACAGACATGTATAAATCATGGTTCAAGATGAATATTTATAATGCTTTACCACCCACAGGGTGTCAATCTCACTACACTAACCAGATGTGGGAAAGACTCTCACTTCTGATCAGTTCCTGAATTTCCATATGATTAATCACAATAATACAGAACTTTAAATTACATTCGTAATTTATTAGTATAAATACATATTGAGCATTTTAAATTCTACCAACTAGAAAAGTGATAAATCACAAAATTTGCTTTTTCTCTATTTAGGAAAAAGAATCTAGCCTTATATCCTTATTCAGAAATTGCATGAATTTTTCAGAAATTCCAAATATAATGATTGAAAATTTATAAGCAATTGAACTGTGAAAATACTAATTTATTGAAATTGATGTTTTACAATAAATTTCATTAAAAGGGAGCTTGAAGAGCTTGTGAAATCTCAATTATAAGCAAGTAGTAAACACCAAAGGAGCAGATGTCTTACATTGACCAAAATGTACCAAAATGCTATAATATTTAGAAAATTTTAATGAGCATGCTAAAATATTTTCAAAGGCTTATTTCATTTCACTAAAAGTCACAGGCAAGCAGAGACTAAAATAATACAGGAAAATGAAATCCAGCAATATAACTGTACCAGTAAAGAACACCAAAATCTAAGAGGTAGTCAAAAGAAGTAACCCTGATAAAATATCCTGACAGATGCTCCCTAATCTCAGAGACCCAAATATAGTATGAAATTCTTATATTTTCAGTGATTAGAAAACATTTATTGGTATAGAATATAAAAACCAAGTATCTAAATGAATAATACTGTAAATGGAACAATACTCATATTTGCAATATAAAAACCAAGTATCTAAATGAATAATACTGTAAATGGAACAATACCCATATTTGAAAAAAAAAAAAAAAAGCCAAGAATAAAATCTAGAACAGATGTCTACAGCCTGCAGGCCAAATCTGGCCTACTGCCAGTTTCTGCAAACAAAGTTTTACTGAAATATAACTATACCCATTTAATTTACATATTGTATATGGCTCCTGATTTTATACTTACAGCTGAGTCAAGTACTTGCGATAGATCGTATGGCCCACAAAACCTAAAATACTTACTAAAACATTGACCATCTGTCCCTTTACAGAAAGTTTGCTGACCCGTGGTCTAGACATAGGCTGATAGGTATGTAGTTCTGAATAGCACTGGAAAGATTATGTCATAACATAAGGTATTCAACCATAAGGAATGTAAGATACTAGTTACATCATAATTCAATTACTTTTCATATCTGAAATCGTCCTAACATTTTTCTTTTTTTCATTTTTGTGGTCTAACATCAATGAGTGTTTCCAAGTTATTATAAAAAGATTTAGTACTACACTGTCCAAGAAGTTTCTGCAATGATGAAAGTACTTTATATCTGCACTGTCCAATACTGGCTATATGTCAATATGGCTATTGAGCATCTGAAATGTGGCTAGTGCAACCAAAGAACTGAATTTTTAATTTTAATTAAATTGCCAATGTGACTTTTGGCTACATTATTGGACAGCACAGATTTAACTCAACTAAATTAAAATTCCAAAGTGTGACTCTTAAAAATGACCAAAAATAATAGAGTAGTGCCTTTGAAAAAAGGAGCTTTGGGCAGAAATGAACTGAATACCATAAACTCAACCCAAGACAAATCCCTTAATTAGTAAGCAAGATAAAAGTGATTCCAGGGCTTCCCTGGTGGCGCAGTGGTTGAGAGTCCGCCTGCCGATGCAGGGGACACGGGTTCGTGCCCCCCGGTCCGGGAAGATCCCACATGCCGCGGAGCGGCTGGGCCCGTGAGCCATGGCCGATGAGCCTGCGCTTCCAGAGCCTGTGCTCTGCAACGGGAGAGGCCACAGCAGTGAGAGGCCCGCGTACCGCAAAACAAAACAAACAAACAAACAAAAAAGTGATTCCAAATTGTTCCTCTACTTCACTATCTCTTTTCAGTGAAGAGGCAAAACTACTAATGCATCTTTTTTTTTTTTAGCAGAAACCCTGATAATTTTATGCTTAATAATAATTGTAATCTTCATTAATGAATTATATTAAAATAGTGTGGGCATTTCACACGAAGTATATTTTTTAGCTTGCTTCCCATCAGAAAGTCATCTCTTAAAGTCAGTTCATTTCTATACCCTTAACATTTCAACCATGCTGTACAGAAGTCTTAGTTTATAGTAGGTACATATGAGAACTGTGACCTCTTCTAAATCTGCAAAATTGCCAAGTAGTCACTTCTACTACGGAGAAGTCATTTTAATAGTCCAATCTTCCAAATGTTATATCTTCCATTACATGATAAAATATACCCATTCAGTGACAGAATTAGAGGACAGAGGTAACGCCTTGTGTAGGTCAAGTCAAAAAATATAACTCTTGTATAGTTCTCCACGTGCCTACCTCACAACTATTTTTTTTTCACAACTATTTTTATACCAAAACACTAAAATAGATGTATTTTTAGATTACATATTACCGATTACACATTGCAAATTAGTTACTGGTACAACCGAAAACATTAAAATACACAAAGTCAATTTGAAATAATATAATACTCTCAGAAGACAAATGTTTGAGATTTTTGCCTTATTATATCTTCCATTTATTCACACGTGCTTCCCCAGATAGCTAATTCCACATTCTGTTTTCAAAATCAGCTGGCAAGACTAATTTTATGCATTTTGATTTTAAAATAGCCGATATCCAGAATCATACACTTCTTTTCCAACCTGGTAGTTAGTTGCAAGATACAAAATATTTTAAGGGCACTTCTGTTCATGTGTTCCTTTGCAGTTTAATCAGATGTCGTAGCAGGAACTTTAACAGAGAGATTTCTTCTGGTGCTGGTGATGTGCCGCTGCTGTGCTAGGAAAGACCGTGCAGGAGCACAAGCCCCCGTGTCTCTGTAAGCACCACTGCCGCTCACGAGTCTAGATTCCATCCCTAATTTCTGGAATGCTAGACTCTGAACAAAAATAAACAAATAACATGACTATGTAGAGTTTGCAAAGTGCTTTCCACATATACAAAGTCATTTAATCCTCAAAACAATTCTATAAAGCTGGTGTTTTCCTCATTGTTACAGAAAGATTAAGGGTTCAGGAGCTACACTGCACGTGATAATGCCAGTAAGAAAGGGGAAAACAAAGGCATAAATCCCTGTTTCTCTATTTTGACCCATTAAATTTGAAACTGTTAAAAACGGTAGCTGAAAATAACGCTCTAGAATTAAGCTTAATTATAACAATAGAAAAAAGTCCCAAGGCAAATTTTTTGTGTTGGGGCCATTACTCCAGCCATTATGAGCAGACACAGCACAAGAGAAAAGCTTAGGATCAATGGTTTTTGAAGTGTGGTCCCTGGATTAACGTTTGCACAACTGGGAATTTAAAAGTGCAAATTTTACCTGTGGATTCTACCCAGACCTACTGAATCAAAAGCTCTGCAGGTAAGTCCAATAGTTTGTGTTTTAACAAGTCTTCTGTTGAATGCTAAAGTTTGAGAATCGCAGAATCGTTCAAATTTACTATGGTCTAGCTATATATCAGTACATGACAAATTACTGTAGTTGTGGCTATTGGGTTTCTTACTAAGGGAAGAAGTCACTACTCCTCTCTCACTAGATCACATAAAGTGATTTTACTGAACTTAGTTAGCTTCACTGGTAACTAGTACACTAGACAACAATATTGTAAATGCTCAAAAAATATGGGTTGAAAAATGATTAAATAATGCATTATTTGGCTCTAATATCTTTTTTTTTTTTTTTTTTTTTTTTTTTTCCTTGCGTTATGCGGGCCTCTCACTGTTGTGGCCTCTCCCATTTGCGGAGCACAGGCTCCGGACGCGCAGGCTCAGTGGCCATGGCTCACGGGCCCCGCCGCTCCGCGGCATGTGGGATCTTCCCGAAACGGGGCACGACCCCGCGTCTCCTGCATCGGCAGGCGGACTCTCAAGCACTGCGCCACCAGGGAAGCCCTGGCTCTAATATCTTTGATGATTTATGTAACAAGAGGCCACAGAACAACAAGGAAAATAATACACTGTCCCTAATCTTAACCAGGATGGCTAACCCATGAAGGAAGGTTCTGGGGACACCTCACACAATCTCCTTCAAGGTCTTGCTAAATTAAGCCAGACTTCACCAAATAGAGAAGGGAGGGAGAAAACACAGACAAAAAGTACGATGACATGAAAGAAAAAGGCTTGTTTGGGGATGGAGAACCAGTTCTTCATGGTGAAGCACAGGCTTCACATGTGGAGAGTCTATAAACTGATATTCTCTCATATACTAAATAAATGGCAGCTAAGGTAGATAATGGCTGTTATTATCTATGCTAGCTGATTAGAATACTCAAAAGAACCATATACACATCAGGAAATGCTACTCTTGAAAACATCCCACCATACTAAGGATGACAAAATAAAATATACCAAATTATTTTATACTATCTTCTCCGTGTTAGGACAGATAGACAATTCTTAAAGAGCAGTCTCTGGATAAAAAAAAGAAAATACAACAAAGGATACACTGAGAGGCTTTAGGGATGTTAAAATACATGCTGAGTACTAGAAGCACTTAATTTTGCATTATACAGATATTCGTTATTTCTACAGAAACACTTTATGAAGCACAAATTAAATGTTTTAGCTCAAATAAGGCGATTTTAAAAATGTTTAAGAATTGTATGAGTGCTTCATGTGCATTAACTTAAAGGTTGGTGAATCATGAAATCAATTTAGTGGTTTTCAAAGTCAAAATCAACTAAAAATATTAAAATATAAAGTAAATTTGGATTATGATCAACATTTAAAAACAACGAGAGAATATAATAGAAAACACCTGAGTGCAACACACACAGTCAAGGTAACTTTGTTCAGTTATACATAAACATGAACACATACTAATTTGTAGTATAAAGTATATTTCCTTCTGTGGTTCATGGTCAAAATGTTTGATAAACACTGTTCTAAACATCGATTCACTGGCTAAATTTCAACTCACCTTATTATACCAGGCAGAAACAATGAGTTTCTCTTCATAATCACGGAATTTTGCTACTTTACATTCACTCTGGAAAAAGATATGAGGACTATTAAAATCCCAGAAATAAACCCAAATTACTGAAAATGGAATATTTTTTTCACTATGCCCATGATCAAGAGAATGTGAAGAATGCATTGTGAGGCACAGAAAGTATACAAATTGTAAAGCTGAATCATGGGAAATGCATGCCCAGCACCTTTAGGAAAGAATAGGATTGTGACTAATCTTTATTTTAGGAATTGTACTGGTAGAACAGCTATTAAACAATAAGAAACGAGTGATTCTTATGCTACTGTCCCCTATATCTAGAGAAAAAAGTAACAACTGACTTAGGTGACAAAACAAAGCTGCACCTGCGGAGAGTCGAAACTAAGGAGAAAAAGGATGTAGGGAA
>NW_006789324.1:3464251-3474585 GCF_000442215.2 Lipotes vexillifer | reverse complement strand
GTAGGGAAAAATACCCCAGAAAATCCTTTAAAATTTCCTGTAAAGCTTAGCAAGAATTGTTCTCTCTCAGTCCTTGGTGACTGTATGCTACACTGCCCAGGGCCCTATCTGCGTGCCACCCTAGAGACTGACGTTCGTTTCTTAATTACTCTAATACAGCTGATTTTGTACATATTGTGGAGCGCCAGATATAGCTGGCATCTAAAACATATGAATGTTCCTACAGCAAGATGCTCATGGTACGAAAAGCATACAGGAAACAAAGGAGGTAAGATGCCCATCTTCTCGCTCACATCCACTCCAGACAGAGACTGCCCGAGAAGGATGCAGACAGAATAACCTCTGCTTTAAACATTATTTTTCTCCTTTTTACTTTCTGCAGTGTGTGTACAGATAACTACACATAAATTAAAGGCCCATATGCTGTGACTTAACTGAAGATTTTCCTCACAGCCCTATATTAGAGGCACCATTTTGTCATCACACTTGTAAAGGAGCTACATTTCAAGTATCAACACTGGTGCACATTCTCATTGGCTTTCACTGGGAAGTAAATATTCAAAGCAACTTAGAGTTCATAGATTATTCAGTTCAAGTCCCATTATTTTACAGATGAGGAGACTGAGGACCAGACAGGAGTGACAACCTTAAGACAAGTTAACAGTAAAGCTGTAACCTTGGCTTCTGATTTATGTGATATTTAATGCTGCGGGGGTACAGAGATATGATACAGCCTCTGCCCTCAAGACACTCTGACACATGCCATAAAGAAAAATGCTACTGTGGGATGAATTCATGAGTTCAAAGTACATGGAGTCACTATAAACAGACAACTAACTTTGCCTAAGATACACAAGGAGAGCTTTATAAATGGGAGATACTGGAGCTGGATCCTGAAGAATGAATGGTATCTCTTCAGAGAGACACTTCTATCCAGTGATTTTTTACAACACTTGACATGGCCTGGGCAAGCACTTGCAGCAAAGTGCCCCATAAGGCTGGTGTGTACTCTGTATATTAAAGTTTTTAAAGCTTTAAATAAATTATTTCCACCACAGTCTCTATGTACTGGCTCAGAAATAATATGAGTAAATGAATATAGTGTATTTCCCTGAAATAATATGAAGAAAATGGTAAATGAATATAGTGTATTTCCCTGAAACATAACCTTCCTAGTTGATTTATTGGGAGAAGAAAAGTAAAGAATCTGGTTAACTGAGTGTAGTACCTTTTTAAAAAGGTGAGCTTTTTTTTTTTTTTTTTTTTTTAAATGAACTCTCATCCACATAATATTAAAAGGAGCATGATGGCAGGACTCTGCTAGGAAGAAGGGCTATCTATATGATTGGCTGATACAGGGGGAGAGACATACAATGGAGCAAGATACATAAACTTGTAGAGGCCCATCTTGTGGGCTTGTGAGATGCTTTGTAATAAGCATACTGAGTGCTAAAACATGACACTCCTAACTTCTAAATTCTTGTGAAATTTGATCATTAATGGCAAATATTGACACAGTTAATTATATATTGACAGAATAATTAAGAGGAGATATATGAATATGGAAGTTTTACCTCCAGAATCTCAATTCTTCTCTCTTTCTCTGCCAACTGCTTTCTAAGTAGCATTATTTCAGCTGATGCTGGATTTAATTTGGGGTCTAAAGTTTTTATTACCTGTTTAAAGGAAAAAAACAAATCTCTTACATTCACTTTATCTTGTCAAATACTGAAATAAGAACAGAGTGTGTAAAATCTGTGTAAAGTGGAACATTATCCAGAAAGTGATCCAGGAGCTAACTATAACTTGTTTCACATTCTAATTTGAGTAACAAAAATAACATTCTACAGACTAGAAATGGTATAAAAATTCAGTACAAAAATGGGAAGATACCCATTCCCAAATCAAATATCCTCCTCCAGGCTCAGTACTCAGAAATAGTTACTTAGCCTTATCAAGCTTTGAGCACTGAGGTCTTGAAATAACCCTTTTCTACCTTTAACCTGAATCAGATAAATTAAAACATTTTTTAAATTAATTAAAATGAATTCAATAGTTATATGGGAACTTGCTAACTGTACAAAGTAGGAGTAACTAACACACAAAAAAATTCTTAGCAACAATCTTTTACTACCATTATCTAGTTAGATGTAATTCAATATATAAGATAAATATAATAGACATTGATGATTTTGTCTGCAAATTCTAGAGTATTCAATCATATCCATGTAAATTACCAAATGTGAGCAAAAACAAAGTTTGATCAGAATGTTGTTCAGAGACTGAACTAAGCTATGTAGTCAGCAGTATGGTAGCAAATCAACTCAGAAATATTAGGTATGAATTACAAGCAAAACAAGTTTCCAATAATAAGGTCATCTGTATCACCTAATTACAAATCTATTTTAAAAGATTTAAAATTTAATGACAAGAAAACTTCGTCTATGTTTATAGAGGTAAAGAAAAAAGACTAGAAAGTAATATCCCTACACATCACTGTGGTTCATTCAAAACGATTCACTGCTAAACGTGGCAGGCACTGTGGCAGATGGGGCTACAGCAGTTTGCCAGGGTCAGGGCAACTGACTCTTATGAAGTACCTCCCCTTATGAAGTATACATTGGAAAAGCAGACACATTAGTTTTTAAATCATAATTACAAAGAACACATAAAAATTGGTTGCCTCTAAGTGACAGAAAGTACGGTTGTGACTTTTCTATATTTTCTGAGCTTTCTATCATGTACATATGTTACTATTTTAACCTCTCCCCTGAAATAGTGTAAGGGTAAAAAATGAAATCATGTTTACCAAAAAAGCAACTATTTTTTAAATGATAATATTTGATGATGGCAAGAATACAGTATTCATTGTCATTGCTTTGTCCAATTAGTTATAATACTTTTAGAATATCATGTAGAAATACATGTTAAGCATCTTAAAAATGTTCTTATCCTTTGACCCAATAACTTTGTTTGATGCATTAACCTAGGAACAAGATTAACATAATAAACCAAAATAAGGGGAAACTTTCTGTATAAATAAGTTTCCCGTAGCCTTATTTCTAGGAGCAAAAAAGACATGGAAACAAACTATTTCCAACAATAGGATGTTGACTAAGTAAACAATGATATATCTCAACTGAAAGAATATTATGTAGCTAACTCTTTAATTTTGCAGTCTGCTCCATATGCAAGTGTATTGTTTGCTGCTGTATCCCCAGTGCTTACCATAACAGGTGCTCGATAAATACGAAGCTACATTTATATAACATGAGGACATTAAGTTTAAAAATACAAATCGCACGATCAAAACCATACGTGATATGATCATACAAATTGGGTGTGTGGGTGTGTTACAGTAAACAATCACGGAGATAACAGGCACTGGAAAAAATGCACTGTTAACAGCAGTTGTCTCTGGGAACCTTTCAATAAATTTTCTACTGAAAGCATTTACACATTTGTAACAGAGACACTGAACTGTGGCAGACTGCCCGGATGTTTAGCAAGTTGGCCTCCTGAAGTTGGGTGCAGCCACCTGCCTGAGTTCTGCCCACTGAAATGCGAGGGAAGAGATTTACGCCTGATCCATTACGTATGTCCCATACGATCTCGGCTTGTCTTCCCTCCTCTGTGGCTGGACAACGTCGAGTGAATCTGAGAACCCCTTAGTGAAGAAGGCTGACCCTTCATCAGCTGGGGGCTCTGAATGACTGCATAGAGTAACGGCCCCTCCCACACTGACGACTGAACTTCGTGTGATCAAGAAGGGAACTTCTGGGCTTCCCTGGTGGCGCAGTGGTTGAGAGTCTGCCTGCCGATGCAGGGGACACGGGTTCGTGCCCCAGTCCGGGAAGATCCCACATGCCGTGGAGCGGCTGGGCCCGTGAGCCATGGCCGCTGAGCCTGCGCGTCCGGAGCCTGTGCTCCATCTGCAACGGGAGAGGCCACAGCAGTGAGAGGCCCGCGTGCCCCACAAAAAAAAAAAAAAAAAAAAAAAAAAGGAAAAGAAGGGAACTCCTATCTTGCTAAGCCTTGAGATCTTGGGGTGTACCTGTTGCTGCAGGTACTATTTACACCTTAATAAATAAAAAACTTAAACATAACAAGGGAAGACATGTTAGTAGTATTTTAAGGCTCTGTCATAAAATTCTCTTCTTTTATTCACTAACTAGAAAAGGGCACATTAACATTCTTTGAGAATACTTACAGTTAATTAGGAAAACATATTCATGGAAATAAAAGATTTTATGAGAACAGTACTTACATATATTTAAGAAAATGTATGAAATAAGGAAAAGAATAATTAGTCTGGTGAACATTTAGACTGATTTTAACTGTCTAATACAGACTTAATGCTGAAACAATTTAAACAAGTTTGCAAAGCTCAATTTTCACAAAGGCAAATGTTCACTGTAAGAGCTAAAGATTACATACCTTACAGTAGTCATTTTCTCTATATGAGGTCACTACAGTCAATATTTAACTGTCCCTATGAAGCCATGCGTAGTATTTTCTGATGCTGATGAGTGAGAGGGAAAGAACATGAGGACTGAGGTGGAGACGCACCAGGAACCTGACTGGCAAGGCAGGGTAGTGGGGAGCAAAGCGATGTGACATAGATCCAAGAAGAGGTGGGATAGCCCAATTAGAACCCAAGTCACAAAGACTAAAACCCTGAAAGATAAGCCACTCACATTTCTTGCTTTCTCTAAGTACATTTTGTATCTCTCCTCCATTGCTTTCATATCTTCATCTTTCTTCTGAAGAGCAGCTTCAAGTTCGTTGATCTTTTGTACTGTTATTGAAAAGAAAATGAAACGAGCAATTTAGAGTACTCCCTCCTCACATAAAAAAAAATTATATTTTCTAAAGACTGATAATGAGAACTTAGTAGAGAAATATTTTATTTCTTCTTTGTAGTCAATTCTTATCTAAAACTTCTGAACTACACCCAATATATCCCTGATCATTTTGTATTATTTTTCTTAAAAAATATCTCTAATCTGCTTTACTGAGTTATTTTTCTCCCTTCTATCAAGTATTTCATTGAGCAAATACACCTTACAATGTAAGCACAACCATCACAAAATAAAGCATTCTTTCTACATGTTTGAAGTTCATTTTAATCTGATTATAAATTATTTTATTTATACTTCCATAGTATTAATTTTATTATATTTTACAATGTTTGATACTCCTATATATCAGGTCATTTTATTAGATTTACCTTTTTTTTTTTTTGCTTTAGGATATGATCATTTATTAATTACTTAAATCACTAAAAATTATTATGATTCTTATTTGCAATGTACGTTATCTGCATTGCCTGAAGACTTATATACACAGTTCTTGCATCCTTCAACTAAAAAAGTCAAGTCTTAACATAAAGTCTGATCCAGATTTTTACAAATACCTACCATTCTGGTTTACATCTGGCTGGAGGTCTTCAATGAGCTCTTGTTTCTTCTGTAATTCTTCATGGACCTCCGTTAGTTTTTCCCTAAGTAGTGGAAAGAGCATGGAGCTTTGGAGCCAAAGAGACCTAAGAATGAAAACTGGTTTCTGCCACATAACATTTGTGGACTGTGGGCAAGTCACTTTCTGATCCTTAGTTTCTTCATCTGTGAAATGGGAAAAATACCTGCCAAATAGTCTAGGGGTTGGTTATGAGGATGTAAACTGCCTGACACATGGTGGGTGCCAAAAATTTTACAGTTTTCCCCTGGCCACCCTTGCTTCCTAAGAAAGTTAAAGTAAATATTTTATAGGTTAAACATCCCACACTTCCACATAATCTAGTTCTGACAGTTGTCTGCTTTATAAACTCTTCAAATGACACTCGCGATTAAAAAATGTAGGAGTTTGGGATCATGAGCAAGTAGGCTGACCCTTTTACCATGTTCTTCTTTTCACTTTTGGTAGCAGTGGTGAACACTGAATTGGCATCAGGGTTTTTACTTTTAATAAACAAAATCAGAAAAGGATATTAATAACTTCAGAAGCTTTTAAAACCCTTCCCCTCTCATGTTTGAAATGAATATCAGTTTTACTTACATATGAGCTTCCAACTTCTGCTTTAGTTTGCTGGACTATAAAAATTAGAAAAAGTTGCTGTAAGATAACTATTGTGACAAAGGTAAGTTTTCCAGACATCGAAATCTCTTTACCTTCTTTTGAAGGGATACTATATAAAATTATAAATGTTTTAAAAATTTGTATTTCTAATAACATACTTTTAAAAACAGAAAATTTTAGGTATATTCTTACTTCAAAGAAGAAAGAGAAAGAGAATAGGAAATTAAATTAGGAAGAGTAAGTATAATAGCAGAAAGAAAAATACTTCATATTTTTGAATACAATGAAAATAAAATTTGAGCTCAAAGGAAAATAGCAAATGCAAGGTGAATGTGATATATTGAGGAGTATCAAACATTTAAACTCCTAAAGAATCATCCATCTAAAACACAAATTTTAGGATTTTAGACCTTCACTAAAGAATAGACTTAATGAACAAAAATTATCTCTATAATAAAACTTTACAAATGCAAGCACTTTCAATATTAACATCAAAATGAAGCAATTGGATTTTGTTAAAAAATAAAATTTAAAACACAAAATTTCCTCTTTAAAAGAACTTAGGAATTTAGGAATTAGACTGCAAAAAGGAATTTAGATTGCAATACTAGTTCTGTATCATCTACCACATAGTTTGAAGAGTTTAAGATATATAATCTAAAATGTAATTTGGACACCAATAAATCTTTTTAAAAAGATAAATTTAAAATCCTTAAAACACTGCAATCCAAAATGTACTACCCCAAAATGATCCCATTTAAAAATATTTTTTAATGTGGCTTAAAAAAATTTGTATTAGGTTACAATACCGTATATATGCACATATGACATGCCCCCATGCATGAGATGATTTCTATTTTCCAAGCCCCCAGGGAAAAAAGAGAAAATCATATAAAGCGTATAAAAGACAGAAAGAAAACTCAAGCCTTTCAATCTTCATTTTCATCTCTTTATTTACTCTCCCTCATCAATACAAGTATAGTTACCTAACATTCTATCCAATCAATATCTAACACACATCTAGCCCTATCTTTTTTTTTTTGGAATAGAAAAAGTTTTATGGAAGGGCCAAGCAAGGAGAATGGGCAGCTTATGCTCAAAAAGCCTGAACTCCCTGATGGTTTTCAGGGAAGAGTTTTTATAGGCAAAATTTTGAGGGAGGGCTTCAGGGTGCATGACCTTTCTCTGATTGGTCGGTGGTAACAGGGCAGTGCTCTAGAAATCGTGTGCTCAGCCTGAAGTTACCATCCTCCACCTGGGTGGGGAATCTTAGTTCCTGTAGAAGAACTCAGAGATATATTGTTATGTATATCCTTTGAGGAGGAGCCAGGACCATGCTTCATCTGCACTGTTGTTTCTTGACTGCTCCTCTGTTTCTGCCTTCCCTCCCTTCCCTAATTAGTAACTGAATCTGCCCTTTAGAACTCAGGTAAGGTCTAGGAGGCCAAAGCCTTTTTCCTTAAAACATGAAATGGGAGACAGAGAAAGACTTTTGTACCTGGGAGGGCCCTAGAGCGTCCCGCTCAGTTTCAAGCATGCTTATTGGGATCATTGTTTCTAAGCCTTTTCCACGAGCAGAGCTAGGAAATATGCACACATGCGCACATACACAATGCACATACACAACATACTTTTTGGTATGTATGTTATAGTCAATAAAAAGGGCTTTTTGTTGAAATGAACATTTTGTCCTTCATTTTGCTTCCTAGACTCCCAATAGCATAGCCCACTGAGGAGCTATTGGCACAAAGCCCATTTAGTATTTTGAAGTCTTTGTGGAGAAAGAAAGCGGTTCTTCAATTTGAGTTTATGGATCCATCTCTCCCATTTCAATGTTGTTCATTTTCTCTCTCATATATTAGTTCAAAAAAATCTCTGCTCATCCATACCATTTTACAAAGTCTATTTATATTTTCCAAATGCCAAACTTTCATCAAATAATTCTCTTGGGAGATTGTTTGAGATGCAAGCTGTTGCAGAAAAGAAGAGGAAAGAATGGCCTGTGCGCCAGCCCACCTGTGCTTTGCTCTCATTCTGTGAGTTTGCTAGTTGCAAGTCCACACTGAGAATGAGCTACACAGGTTGCTAACACAACAGAAACACACCTTCTTACAAGGGATATTAACAAGAATATGGCCCTGAGTCCTAATTTTAGCTTAAATGCTAGGCTATAAAAGAAGTACAAGGGACACTAGATTAAGGAAGGATTTAGTCTATACTGAAAAGCACGAAAATAGGATGGCAAGTGCAAAAGAATCAAGGGCAGATATTCAGTTTCTGTCACACTTCCCAATGGAAACAGAGGAAAATATTTGCTGTAATACTTGTGTGGTCTTGAAGACAGGTCCAATGTGTCAAGTATGACATCAGCCCTATCTTTTTGTTGTTGTTTTAGTTAAATAGATTCCTCCCTCAATTATTACTTCTTCTCCTCTCTGTATATAGAGATTGAACTATATAAACATCGCTAGTTCTATTCAGATTTAGGCTGTTTGATCTTTTTTAAGTCCTCTTACCTCTGCCCTCACAATTATTTGCCATCAGAAACCATGAGAAATGGCAAGGCCATGAGTCTGTATGAATCAAGGAGGGAAGAAATAAGGGGTGATGTACTTCAAGACTGCTTTAAGATTTCTGTCCTTTGGAGGTTGATGTGACCTACTTCTTGAATGTTCTTTTGGTCGAAATCACTTTCTCATTCTCTCTTTTCCTCTATTCTGACTGCAGATTACTCTCACTAGGGTTTTCTCAGGCCAGTCCTGTTGGGATCCCAGCAAAACTGTGAAGGCCTCAATTGTAGCACGCTCCCAATCAGGAATTACCATGAACTTAAGGGTAGCTGTTGAAGTAGGACAGATAGAAATCACCTTCCAATCCATATGATCAATTTATAGGCTCCAAGTTGGCAAAATCACTGCATCTGTTATGCATATATATACGGTATTTAAGGGCACCCCCAATGATAAGGGTATCACTTTCAATTACAAGATTAATTTGGACATCAGGACCTATTACAGAGAGTCCATACACAACAGAATTATCATAACTTTTAAGTTACTTACACTTTCTCCTTCAGACTTGGAGCCTTGTTCTTGCAAAGACTTCTGGAGGTCCTCAATCTGCTGCTGCAATTCTCGAATTTGTTCTTTGCTCAGCCTATTATAAGATGAATCACACGTGTTTATTTGTACTGAAACTCAAAGTAGTTAAGGATCTCTAAAGGTGCATTTATGCAATTTAACTCATAAAGTATACATTTAATAGCAATAACCAAAGCTGAACAATTATCTGTGGCTAGGTGTAATATATGGTATAGTAGCCTACTTTCAAGGAAATATTCTTTAAAAAAAGACATTTTTATCTTGAAAGCATATATGCCCACATTTAAAAATTTAAGGTTCTTAATGAGTCAGTGGCAAAGCATAACATTTCTGCACTGTACTCACTGTTATAAAAATCAGAAAACTAGCTCAGTTTTCCTTCAGTTGTATTTTTAATGAATGGAAATTAGGTTTCCATTTCTTGTTTCAGATTTCACAGGGTGTTGGGAGAAGAGGAAGGCCACCATTTTCCAACCATTTCTTCATGACTTTTATTTCAACTAAAGAGATTGGCACTAGCGACTACTGCAGCTTTTTAACTTGGCAAAATCTCATTAAAGATGGATGGGATGGGGGTGGGGTGGAAGGGAGGTCTAAGAGGGAGGGGATGTATGTATACATATACCTGATTCACTCTGTTGTACAGCAGAAACTAACACAACACTGTAAAGCAGTTATACTCCAGTCAAAAAAACAAAAAAAAAACAAAAAAACAAAAAACCCTGCTTAATCATTACTGCCACTGAAGTTACCAGCGAGAGAGTTACTATCTGTCTGACTTCCTCTCTTCATATATATATGACACAACACACCTGACCATCATGACACTCCATTTTTCCAATATTACAGTTACCACATAATAATTATCTATTCACATGTCTATCTTACTATATTAACAGCTGAAACTTAGGATCTCCAGTGCTGATATTGAACCATATAAAACAGCAATATTTAATGGTCTCTTCAGAAAGCTAAAACGTTATTTTTCTTTTAACTGCAGTTGATGTAATAGTATACATACAAGTTGAGAGACAAGGTTCAAGTGTCTTTAAAATTCCTGGGGGGGGGCTTCCCTGGTGGCGCAGTGCTTGAGAGTCCGCCTGCCGATGCAGGAGACGTGGGTTCGTGCCCCGTTTCGGGAAGATCCCACATGCC
>NW_006789324.1:3414699-3463756 GCF_000442215.2 Lipotes vexillifer | reverse complement strand
AAAAAAAAAAAAAAAAAAAAAAAAAAAAAAAAAAAAATTCCTGGGGGTCTCTAAGATCCAATAAAGGTAAGTCAGATAAATCCAAATACCTTCATTGTCAGTATGCTATTATAAGAGGCAGGTTAGCAAAGTGGTTAAAGAGCACAGACTCTGAAGTCAGAATGACAGAGGGTTCAAATGCAGGATCCAGAACTTACTAGCTGGGTAACTTTGGGCAAGTTACACTTTGCACCTCAGCTTCCTTGTCCATAAAAAAAAGAGATAATTATAGTTACTACTTCATAGAGTTATTGTGAGAATTTACTGAGTTAATATTAAAAAGTGCTTAGAAAAGTGCCTGGCACTAGTAAGCACCATATAAACGTTATTTTTTTTAAACATTATAATTTTTGAACACCTCACTGATATCAGATAAGTACACCATCTGCTTTAAACACATTATCTGTAATCTTCATAAGAACCTGCAAATAGGTGTCATCTCCAATTTATAGCTGAGGACACTAGGTGTGAATTTAAGTAACTTGCCCAGTTTAAGTAGAGGTGGAATTCAAATTTGACTCCACAATCTATGTACCATCTATGCACAAGACTCCAGCTGAAAACCAGATTGTCATTTATTCATCTGTTAATTTTTTGTCATTTGTGAAGACATCTAAATGAAATTCAAGAACAAGCAACTTGCTTTAACAAAGTCTGCTAAAAATAATGGGTAGTGAGAGATGAAAAAACAAAAATCGAAACTTGTGCAAATCCTAATTATTTGAACTACAATGATATCTTCCACTTCTGCGAATCAAGATTCTGTGGTTAGGTAATTAAACCGCTATGACTATCAATTATGAAGGAGTGTGTCAGTCACCTCTGCTCAGTTTCCAATTCATTCATCTTGCGGTGCTTCTGTTCCAGCTGTTCCTGAAGTTCTTCAATACGTTCATTCTCAGTACCTTCCTGCTGTAATCGAAGCATCTTATTTTCATGTTGCAGTCGAATAAACACCTCCCTGATGTTAAAAAGCAATTAAAAACAATTTTTTTTAAGTATAAGAATTTTTTAAATTCTTTGCTTTTTCAAAAAGAAAATTCCTGTCCACTTGCTAGCTGTCATTCTGAAACGTTACCAAAGCTTCTGAAAGTTCTCAAGAAAAAACTGTGCATTGTAGGACTATGTCTCAAAAAAACAAATGGTAAGTTTTTAAAGGTACAGGTATAAGATTATATGTCAATAAACGTTTATTATGTAAATCCCTAAGAGATGATATGAATTATTTTACTTTGATAATTTAGAAACTATTCGAACTAAAGGTAATGTATAGCACATCCTTAGAAAACATATAAATAAAAAGCAGTAGATTTAAGAAACCACAGTTTGCTTTAAATTTTTAAGTATACTTTTATGATAATGACAGTCATATGAGCGTCTCTAGACTTTTTGTTTTTAGAAAAAATTTTTATTAAAGGTTTACATACATGTTTTTAAAAATGCAAATGATAGGAATGGTATTAAATTAAAAATTAATGCTTCCTACCTGCTGCCCTCCTAAATTCCATTCCCCAAAAGCAACTAATTTCAATTAATCACAATATTTGTTCTTCTGAATGCCAGCACCATCACTTTAAAAAATGGCTATTTTTAAATGATTAATATCACTGGATATTACTAACTAAAAAGTGCAAGTTAGTTTCCAGCCCAGCATGTAAGGAGCTCTATCTTAACAGCAAAAAGCTGAACAAATTGAAAATCAACAACTTTATAAACATTAGGCAAAGTGAAAGAAGTCACTCACAAAAGGACGCATATTGTATGATTCCATGTATATGAAATGTCCACAATAAGCAAATCCATAGAGAGAGGTAGATTACTGGTTGCCTGGAGCTGGCGTTGGAGGGGAGGCAGGAATGGGGAATGGCTGCTAATAGGTACAGGGTATCTTTTGTGGAGGATGAAAATGTTCTAAAACTAGATAGTGATGATGGTTATACAACTCTGTGATTACACTAAAAACCACTGAACTGTATATTTGTAAACGGGTGAATTATATCTCAATAAAGCTGTTTAAATAAAGAGTAGAATTAGAAGTAATTAACAAATAAAGCTGTTGCCACAAAAAAGGAAAAGAAAATTCTATACCAGATTAGTCAAATACCTAGAAGTAAACATAGCGGTAAAATAACAAAATAAAAGTTAGGTCAAGAGGAACCTCTAAAATTTGTATTTTATTTAACTCCAGCTTAATCCTCCTGCAATTGACAGCTCCTCTCCTATTTTTTTCACCAGTGTGGCTCTGAATGCCAAGTATTAAAAAGGTTTTCCATAGTGTTTAGAAGAGGAAATTCCCGTCCACTCAACAGCTGTCATTTTAAAGTATTACCAAAGAGATTAAGGATAAAAAAATAAGTTAAACACAACAAAGGCTGTATTATAAAAACTAGAATATGTTATTTAGCTAGTAAGTGAAATTTTATTTCTGGTAAATTTTTAAGCTTCCACAGTAGCAATAACAATCTGATTTAGAAAGCATAAGCATGAGACAAAGTAATTTTCAAGCCCTATGACTTGTAAAATGGAAAATGTTAAAGGCTTAGAAATTTACAAAAGGAAGAAGAAATCACGTTTCTAATATTAAGTATGGGTTATCAATTAATAAAAACAAGTTTACCTATATTCCACTGGCATAATCTCAGCAGCAAGATTCTCATAGCTTTTCGTAGCAGATGCATCTAAACAACATCAGCAACAAAAAAATAGATTAACATTTCAGTATATCTGCCATTAAAAAAACCTTTTCTAAATGCAACAAAATTCACCTGTTTGGTTTAGGTGATCCTGTTGTACTTGTGAACATCGAAGCTCTTCATTTGTTTCTTTCAGAGTATCAAGCTGTTCTATTAGTCTCTAAAAAAGAATTGTTTATATAAGCAAAATATTTAATTCTGCCCACAGGCAATTTAATTTATGCTCAGAATAATTTATCTTAATTTAATTTTATAATTGTTCCTTGCTTAATTAAAAATGACAATGTTTTAGTTTTAGTGCTAAGGGGTAATTTCTCTTGTATAAATCACATAAATAATAGACTTTATACAACACAAAGCTTGTGATTTTCCCCATTAGATAGTTTATCTTTGAACCAAATGAATTATGCAACAGAGCACAAATATGCAACTGTAGAGTAATAAAAGTACATGGACTTTGGAGGCAAATAGATCGTGCCCTGAATTCAGTTTCACTATTTCCAGCTATACTATCTAAGGCAAGTTACTGATTCTTTGGCTTTAGATCTTTATCATCAAAATGAGAATACTGATTCATAAGCCCCTGCAAAGGTGTTCTGAGTAGCGAATGAGATAAAGTTTGTCTAATATCTAGACTATAGTCTGGTGTGTAAGAGATGCTGGAGACTTGTTATTTCCTTCTATTACTCTAAGTAGCATACTGGAAGTATGAATTTGTGGAAAAACATTATTTCCTAGGGATAGCATGCTAGGACTTCATATCATTGGCTCTTTTATTTTACAGCTGACAGCCAATGACAAATTTCTACACTCTGTACAAAAGGCTCATGTTTAAATGATTTTCCCGGAACTTGAAAAGTACTTTAATATAAAATCATATTTTAAATGTTATATTTCAAATCAGTAAACAAAACTCTACTTAGTCCATTATGTGGTTCAAATCAACCTAACAGTAAATTGGTTAGGGTCCAAGGGTCCTGACTCCAAGGGTCCTTAGGCCAGAGTGCACAGATGCCGTAGGAATCTCTGAACACGAACACTATAAACTATAACTACAGTCAGGCATGAGGACCCCTATAAATCTGTTCCTTCATAAATGCAATGCAAACACTAGCTAATTTGTCAAAATCAACTTTTCGAGAACTCTGAAAATTAACCAAGGGTCGGCCATGATCTGAGGAGCAATTGTTAAAGAAACTCTGCTAAATCTCAGAACAGTGAGCTTTTTGTTCTTCTAACTATTCTTACTAGTATCACCCTCTCCCCAACTCTGGAGTAGCCTTGAAAACCAGCAGACTTTCAATCTTTGTAGCTTTGTTCCTGTTTTTTGTTTTGGCTGCACCACACGGCTTTAGTTCCCTGACGAGGGACTGAACTCAGGCCCATGGCAGTGAAAGTACTGAGTCTTAACCACTGTACCACCAGGGAATTCCCTCTCAATTTCTATGGCTTTGAAAAACAGCAGCTTAGCCACCACCAGAATGGGCAGACTGGATATGAAACTCCTCCTAAAAAAGCCCCATGCTTAGACAACTGTCACTATCTGGTCTGTCTAGAAGCACCCTGGAGAAGCCCCAGTCATACTTTTCATTGACTGATTTGTCAAAAACAATCATCAGCAATTGTTTTCACTATAGCTGCTGGAGGCTGTGATGCCAGTTAGGGCAAACAAGAGCCTTGCCAAAACCTTACAAGGAAGAGCTGAGAAACAAGAAATCCATAGAGGACTTAGAAAAGTTCTGACATATCCCTGGAGATCCAGGAGGCCAGCTATATATAGAGTTGTGTGCATGCCCAGAAAAGACCTGAGAGGGCCCCAATGTCTCAGCTCTGGATAAACTTGAGGCCCTGTGCAAACAGGAAATAAAGGCAAAGGCAGAGTTTTAAATTGCCTAAGAATTGAAGACGTTTTCCAAAATACACACTGAGTCCTTTGGCAAAGGTTGGGAGAGTTATTGGCTCAAGGCATCTATGGAAATATCTGCCTAATCATTAACTGATCTCAATGGTAACTGAGCAGAGAATTCAGTGGTTGCACATTACAAAGAAAGATTTTATAGAATTAGTCCAAAAGAGTCACTAAAAAAAACCAGCAATAACAACAAACTCTGAGGTTGAAGGAAAATCTGGATTTCCAGAGTTGAAGTATTATATTATTTTAAAGGTCATATTTTCAAAAAAAGTATGAAACATGCAAAGAAACAGGACAGTCCCAATGCAGGAAAAAAAAAGGCAAACAGTTAACAGAAAAAGTCAATTAGATGACCCTAGTGGGTGGACACACTAGATAAAGACTTCAAGTGAGCTAAAACCTAAAAAGCAGGAAAACATTTTCAACTCATTCTATGTGGTATCATCTTGATACCAAAACCAGGCAATGACATCAAAAGAGAACTACCAACCAATATCTCTTATAATATAGATGGGAAAACACTCAACAAAATACTAGCAAATTGAATCTAGCAATATATAAAAAGGATTATACCCTATGACCAAGTGGAATTTACCTCAAGAATGCAAACTGATTTAATATCAAAAATCAATGTAATATACCACATTAATACAATAAATGACAAAAACCACACATCATCTCACTGACCCAGAAAAAGCAGATGACAAAATCCAAAAACCTTTCAGGATAAAAACATGCAACAAACTAGGAATAAAATGAAACTTCTTCAACCTGATAGAGGGCATCTACAAACAAAACCCACAGCTAGTAACATACATAATGATGAAAGAGTGAATGCTTTCTCCCTAATATCAGAAACAAGAGAAGGATATCCACCCTTGCCATTTCTATTCAACAAAGTACTGGAGGTTCTAGCCAGGACAATTTGACAAGAAAAAGAAATAAAAGGCATCCAGATTGCAAAGGAAGAAGTAAAACTACTTGTATTTGCAGATGTCCTGATCTTCTATATAGAAAATCCTAAAGAATCTACTAAAAACTATTAGAAATACTAAGTGAATCCAACAAGGATGCAAAATACAAGATCAGTGTTCAAAAATCAATTGTATCTCTATACATTAGCACTGAAAAATCCAAACATGAAACTGAAAAAAATAATTTCATTTATAATGGTAACAAAAAAGAATAAAACACTCATGAATAAAGCTTTAAAAGGTGCAGTCTTGTACAAGGAAAACTACAAAACATTGTTGAAAGAAGCTAAAGACCTAAATAAATGGAATGTTATCCTACAGTCATGGATCAGAAAGTTAATGCTATTAAGGTGGCCAGATTTCCAAACTGATCAACAAATTCAGGCAATCCCTATCAATATCTCAATCTGGCTATTTTGCAGGAACTGATAATCTGATCCTAAGATTCATATGAAATTCTAGGGACCCAGAATAACCAAAACAATAGCTTTAAAAAGAACAAAGTTGGAGAACTCATACTTTCCAATTTCAAAACTTACTACAAAGCTCCAGTAATCATGACAGTGTGGTACTAGCATAAAGCTAGACATACACATCAATGACAAAGAAAAGTCCAGAAATAAAGACATATATTTATGGCCAAATGATTTTTTTTACTTAAAAAAATATACTTTTTTGCAGAAAAACTGAATAGAAAGTACAAAGTTCCCATATATTCCCTCATCTCCCCCCATTCCCCAATTTTCCCTATTATTAACATCTTCCATTATTGTGGTTACCTGTAAGAAATGATGAGCCAATATAATAATAATATTATTATTAACTAAAGGACATAGCTTACATTAGGGTTCATTCTTTCTGTTTCACTTTTATGAGTTTTGACAAAGGTATTTCCATCATTACAGTTTCATGGTCAATTGATTTTTAGCAAGGGTACCAAGACAATTCAATGGGGCAAGTCTTGTCAACAAATGGTGCTGGGACAACTGCATATACACACACAAAAGAATACAGTTAGAAACCTATCTCACACCACATTAAAAAATTAATTCAAAATTGATCACAGAGTAAATATAAGAGCTAAAACTATAAAACTCTTAAAAGAAAACATAGGAATAAATCTTTACAACCTTAAGGTTATTCAATGGTTTCATAGAAACACCACCATAAAACCAACAAAAGAAAAAATAGATAACCTTGACTTCATTAAATAAAAAAACTACTCTGCTGCAAAAAACATACCATCAAAAATAAAAGTGAGGAGACAACCCACAAAATGGGAGGAAATATTTGCAAATCATGTATCTGACAAGGGACTTATATCCAGAATATATAAAGAACTCTTAGAACTTGAAATTAAAAAGGCAAATGACAAAACATGGGCAAATAATTTGAAGAGATATTTCTCAAAGATAATTAGAAATGGCCAATAAGTACATGCAAAGATGTTCAATATCATTAGTCATTAGGGAAAATACAAATCAAAACCATAATGCTACACTACTTCATGCTCACTAGGATAGCCAAAATGAAAATTTAGTATGCTTAGTCAAGGATGTGGAGAAATCAGAATCTACAAATTGCTGGTGATAATGAAAAATGGTTCATCCACTTTAGAAAAGTCTGGTAGTCCTTAAAAAAGTTAAACATAGTTACCATATGATCCAGCAATACCATTCCTAGGTATATACTCAAGAAATGAAGGGACTTCCCTGGTGGGCCAGTGCTTGAAAATCTGTCTTGCAATGTAGGAGACGCCAGTTCGATCCCTGGTCGGGGAACTAAGATCCCACATGCTGCACAACAACTATGCCCACGGGCCACAACTAGAGAGCCTGTGTGCTCTGGAGCCTGCGCACCACAACTAGAGAAAAGCCCACACACTGCAACTAGAGAGAAGCCCGCGCACTACAATCAATGAAGATTCCCGCATGCTGCAAGGAAAGATCCCACGTGCTGCAACTAAGACCCAATGCAGCCAAAAAATAAATATTAAAAAAAAAAGAAAACATACGTCCACATAAAAACTTGTACATAAATGTTCATAACCACATTATTCATTTAATAGGCAAAAAGTGGAAACAACCCAATGTCCATAAACTGATGAACAGATAAATAAAATGTGGTATATCCATACAATGGATTATTATTCAGCAATAAAAATGAGGTACTGACACACACTACAACATGGTTGAACCTTGAAAGCATTATGCTAAATGAAGGAATCCAGTCACAAAAACCACAAAGTGTATGATTATATATTCACATATATAATATTCATATAATGTTATATATATATTATATTCATATATTATATTCATATAATCTATAGAGACAGCAAGTAGATTAATGATTGCTAAGGCTGAGGGAAGGGGGGCCGGAATGCAGGGTAACTGCTAATGGGCACACGGTCTGTTTTTGGAGTGATGACAGTATTCTAAAATTTGATTGTGATAATGGTTTCACAACCCTGTGAATACACTAAACACCATTAAACTATACCTTTTAAATGGGTGAAATTTATGGTATATAAATTATATCCTAATAAAGCTGTTAAAAAATTGCATCTATGGCCCTTGCTCTCAAGGAGCTGACAGTCTAGAGCTGGAAAACATGCACTGAGACATGACCTAGGCTCTGTGACTTCATCTTCCCATATGAAGGAAACTTACAAAACAAACCCCATAAAGAATGTCTACAAGACTTTCTTTTTTATCACCAATTTCAATTCCGAGAAAGACAGAACTGATTACATCATTTCCATTCTTAAAACAGCAAGGACAGTATTAAAAACTAAAACAAGACATACATATTACATATCAATTGTATTTATGTTTACCTCTTTTTCCTTAAGTAAAGCTTCGTGTTTTTCTTCAAGCCGCTTCATTTCAAATGCTAGCGTGTCTGCCCTTTTGGTTTCAGAGGAAAGTTTAACGTGAAGGTCCTGAACCTTTTATCGGAAACAAAAGTAAAAAATGAGAGTATATAATATCGATAGCTTTTCAGAGTTCAATAAATGAGAAACTGGAAATAAAATTTATACGAAGATTATAGTCTAATTCTAAATATCTGTGGACTCTCTGGGCTTGGTCCTAGGTTGCAGCGATGTGGCTAAACGCATCAAGAAGGTTGGAATTGTGGGTAAATACGGGACCCGTTATGGTGCCTCCCTCAGGAAAATGGTGAAGAAAACTGAAATCAGCCAGCATGCCAAATACACTTGCTCCTTCTGTGGCAAAACCAAGATGAAGAGATGAGCTGTGGGCATTTGGCACTGCGGTTCCTGCATGAAAACGGTAGCTGGTGGTGCCTGGACCTACAATACCACTTCTGCTGTCACAGTAAAGTCTGCCATCAGAGGACTGAAGGAACTGAAGGCCCAGTAAAGCACCACCATTTGAAATGTTGCTAGCCTATAAAAATGGGTTAATTTATGTAACAAAAAAAAAATATTTGTGGAAATGGCATGTAGATAAGAATAAACCTAAGTTTTAAAATACACAAATAATAACTTAGTAAAAAAAAAAAAATCAGCCTTCTACCCTGTTTATCTAGGTTGTTTGATAAACAGCAGAAGAGAATATTTTAGGTTATAACTCCATTCTCTAGGCATTTATCACTGGTTACCAGAAATACTAATAAAACAATAAAAATGTCCAAAAAATATACAAGCTCAGAGCCAACAAAAATGTAGGACTTAGATAACTCAAAGTTAAACTCTTTTCAGTTTTACTGATTTAAAAAATCAAGGTATTTTCTTACCTGTCTCTTGTATGTTTCTAATTGTGTACGTGCTGCATTTGCCTTTTTTAATTCTTCTTCTAAGCTGACTGTATTATGCATATACATCATGTTTGTTTCCTGTAAAGTTTTCACCTGCTTGCGAAGGTCATTCAGATCTTGGAGCTTCTGACGATATATCTCAACTGTTGACTCCAGTTTATTTGCTTTATCAGAGGTAGCCCTATAATAACAAAGACTAAACATTACTGTGTAAAAACTAGTAAGTACACATAACAATGTTATTCTGGCTGTAAAATGAGTCTTCCCAATGAACTATCAATTGGTTAAAAAAAAAAATGAGAGGGACAGAGAAAAGAAATCATAAACTTTGCGAGAACTTTGGAGACAGACTCAGGCCTAAAACTGTCTAAAGTTCAACCTTTCCGTTATAAAGTCATCAAAATAAAAATGCTTCAAATTTGACAAACTGAATTATCAAACTATTTTATATATCAGAAAAATGTATAAAAATAGTTTTCTAAATATAATTGAACAATTCTGAGCTGCTCTGTAGCTTACAGGCCAATTGTGCTTTGTGCATAATATTTAACATAGTTTTGCTCTAAGTATTTGATATACTAAGGAAGTTGACTCAACTTATAATTTGTTTAGCAAAGCACTTCCCTTTGGAGTTGTGCTTACCTGACAACTGGGCTAGAGCAAAAATAAATAAATAAACCAAACCACTTCAATATCACATGCAAGTTCAAATTAATGGTTATAAAGATTTCGTTTAAAATAAGGACATTAAAAACTGTGCAAGAAAATGGCTGATTAAGAAAATTTAACAGAAAATATAAAAATCATGTGGATAGACTACTTGCTTCAGTAACATTTTACAGGCAAAAATTAAATATAAATTTTATATTGTCAAAGACTATAAGACAAACCTGAGATAACCTTGAAATAAATGCTAGGATTCTTATTTATATTTTATCAAATGTCAAAATATGGTTTGTGACTGCATTTCCTTACACAAAAATTCCACAAGATATACTAGTAAGCACAAGAAAGTCAAGCCAAATGTATCTAAAAGTAACTCAGCTTACAAATTTTTAAGAAAAAGGTATCGTTTTCTTAAATGAGAAATAAGAAAAAGGTTTATGAAACTGTCCTAACAAGAATCAAATGTTACCCTTAAACGGTCCATAACTATCAACAAGCATAAAAGAAGTAAAGACTAGGAGGCTGGATAAAAACTGATCAATACTTGATGCATAGGGAAAACTCTAAGAATCCCTGATTAAAATATGGAATACTGAAATGACCAAGTAATAACTTAGAAGTGACATAATTATATTTAGACTTGCCATACCTAAGAACATCTATTTCATCTTTCAGGGCTCTTGTTTCCTCAGCAAGACTAGTCAATTCATCATTCCTATGTTGAAATTCAATTAATTGCTTTTCAAGTTCTTCACAGTGAACACGGTAATCATCTTTTGCAGCTTCGAGCCTTGCATAAAGAAAACAAGTATTTATAATGTAATTTCCATTATTTGTTTTCTTACTGAGATATGAGCTTAGCAAAACTTACTTCTAAAAGTATTTTTGGATTCTGCATTCAAAAGAAGAAAAACTAAAGGAATAAGGTACTTTTCAGCTCTTGGTTTTAAAACAGACCTGAGAAGCAAAAGATGTTCAGAATTTTCATTTTTACTTCTAAAACACTGAGCTTGGTTTTCTAGTTCAAACAGGAATTTTAATTTCAAAAGATGAAGAGAAAATGTATATATTAAAGTTATCCAAAAATATACATAGCGTATAAAGTAGTAAAATATTAACTCTAAGTATAGACTATGATAAAGAATAAATACTTCAAAGCCTAGAGCAACAACAAAAACTAAAATGACAATACAGTAATTAAAATATTAAAAAAATTATTTGATCAACTGAAAATCATGCAAAAAAGGAAGAAAAATAAACCCAAGACTAGATATAACAAATGAAAAATAGAAAATCGATTGACCTAAATACAGCCATGTCAAAAATTACATAAAAGTCAAATGGACTGAACATACCAATTAAAAAGGCAGAGACTATCAGACTGGATAAAAAAAGCAAGGCTCAAATATATTTTAGTTACAAGAAATATTTTAAATATAAAGACACAATATATTAAAAGTAAAAAGATGAAAAAAAGTACCATGCAAACAGTAAGCAAAGAAAGCTGAGGTGGTTATATTAACATCAAAAAAATTCTTAAGACAAAAAGTATTACCAAAGATAAAGAGAGACAGTTCATAATAATAAAAGGGTCAATTTATCAGAAAGACATATCATAAAGGTATATATAAGTAAAAACAGAATTTTAAAATAGATAAAGCAAAAACTGACAGAATCAGAGATCCACAAATCGACAATTACTGTCGAAAATTTTAACATCAGTCTCCCAATAAATGATAGAACTAAACAAAAATGTCAGTAAAAATACAGAAGAGATCTGAATAACACTATTAACCCGTTTGATATAATTAATATTTATGATACAAGTCAGTCAAAAAAACAGAACACACATTCTTTGCAAGTACACATGGAACGCTCACCACAATACAACATATAATGAGCAATAAAGTAAGTATTATAAATATTAAAAGATTGAAGTCTCATGGAATATGTTCTCTAACCACAAGGAAATTAAATTAGAAATCAGTCACAATACGAAGTCTGTAGAAAAGCCTTAAATATTTAGAAATTAACACATTTCTAAATAATCCTCGAGTCAAAGAAGAAATCACGAGGGAAATTAGAAAATATTTCAAACTGAATAATAATAGAAACACAATCAATCAAATTTTGGGGACCCAGCTAAATCAGTGCTTAGAGGAAAATTTACAGCTTTAAAGGCTAATTTTAGAAATGAAGAAAGCCTTAAAATCAATCATCTAACTTGAAGAGGCTAAAAAAAGAAGGGCAAATTAAATCCAAAGGAAGTAAAATAAATAAAGAACAGAGATCTAAAACTTACAATATGGAAAGTTAATAAAGGATGTTTGAAAAGATTAATAAAATTGATGAACCTCTAGCAAGAGTGACCAAGAAAAATGAGAGAAAACACAAATTACCAGTATCAGGAATGAAAAAGGAAATACCACTACAGCTCCTAAGTACTAAAGGGACAATAAATAGAACATTATGAACAACTTTATGCCAATAAATTCAACAACTTAAATCAAATAAACATATACCTTGAAAAAAACAATTTAGCAAACTGACATAAGACGAAACAGAAAATCTGAAAAGCCCTATGACCATTACAGAAATTACATGTGCCATTAAAAGCCCTTTCACAAAGAAAACCACAGATCCAATTGTTTTACTGATAAATTCTATCAAATACTGAAGGAAAAAATAGTATCATTCTTACATAAACTCTTTCAGAAAATAGGAGGAGAGAATACTTCCTAATTATTCTATGAGACTAGCAAAACTCTGATAACAAAACCTGAAAGACATTACAAGAGAAAAAAGTTACAGACCAATATCTATTATAAAGACAGACACAAAAATACTTTCAACATATTAGCAAACCAAATCCAGTCATATGTATATAAGATAATAAAATATGACCAATTGGTTTTCCCTAGAATACAAGATTTTTTAACATTCAAAAATTAATCATATTAAAAGAGTGAAAAAGAAAAACCAAACCATCTTCTCAAGATGCAGAAAAGTCATTTGACAAAAAATCAACACCAATTAATGATAAAACTTGTAGCAAGGCAGAAATAAAGGGGGAACGCCTTCAATCTGATAAAAAGCAAATTTAAAAACTCTACAGCTAGCTTCATAATTGACAGTACTTAATTGAACATTTTCTCCTAAGACCCAGAACAAACCAAGATGTTTGCTCTTGCTCAAAACAAAGATAAATACAAGGCAGAAATAATACAAGGAAGAGGGAAAGCTCTATTAATAGACAAGGTGACTGTAGATTCCTTAGGATTTTCTACTTCAATAAACAACTAGAAGAATCAGTAAGGGAATTAAGAAGATTTGCAAGACAGAAAGGTTTCAAAATACAAGACACAAGTTTCAAGATACAAGATAAAAGTTTCAATATACAAAGATCAATTGTGTATCTATATATTAGCAGTAACTTTTCAGAATAATGTTTTAATTGTGTTTGTAACAGCAAAAAAATTAAATATTTGGGAATAAAATTAACAGAAGACACACATGAAATGATGATGGAAACAACAAAGCATTGCTAGAGAAATTAGACTTAAATAGACGAAGATACTACATTCATAGACAGAAATTCTCAATATGGTTAAGGTATCAATCATATACAATCCAAATCGTAATCACAAAAGGTTGTTTTTCTTACAGAAACTGACTAAAAAAGCAAAGGACAGAATAGCTAAAACAAATTTTGAGAAGAAAGAAAGTTGGAATACTCACACTACCTGATTTTAAATGACTTACTCTAGAGCCATAGTGATCAAAATCGTGTCTTATAGGCACAAAGATGGAAAAATTGATCAATGGGAAAGAACTGAGTCCAGAAAACGACCCAAATTTTATGGTTGTATCATTTTTCACAAAGGTGCCAAAGCAATCTGACAGAGTAAAATAAATTTCTTTTCAGCTGATGATACTGGAACAACTAAATACTCATAAGGAAAATAAAAATAAAGCTTCACATCCACACCTCACACTAGTTTCAAAAAATCAGTTCAAGATGGATCACAGACCTAAATGTGAAAGTTAAAACTATAAAGATTCTAGAAGAAAACCGTAGAGTGTATTTTCATGACAAGCGAGTAGACAAAGATTTCTTGGACAGTGCACAAAAAGCACTAATCTTAAAAATACTGATAAATCAGACTTCATCTAAGTAAAGAACTTTAACTCTTTCAGATACCATTTGAAAAATGAAAAGGCAAGCCACAGGATGGATGAAATATTACTACCTGTATATCTGACAAAGATTTTGTATCCAGAACATATATTTTTAAAACTCCTACAACTCAGTAATAAAGACAAACAACCCAATTTAAAAATAGGCTAACTGTGAAGAGACGATTCACAAAGTAAGATATATTGCCAATAAGCACAAGGGGCTTACCATATCATTAGTTATCAGGAAAATGCAAATTAAAGCCACAATTCAACACCCTTAACACATCCCCTGGGATAACTAAAACTAAAAAGCTTGATAAAGCCAAGTTATGTTATACAGGCAGAGTAACTAGAGCAACCAGCAGCAAACACTGCTGGTGGGAATGTAAAACAATACGAACACTTTGGGAAATGGTTTGCCAGTATCTTTTAACATTAAACACAGACATAATGTGTAACTCAGCAATACCAGTTCATTCATGTATTTGCCAACAAGAGATGAAAAAATATGTTCGCAAAAAGTCTTATACGCCAATGTTCATATCAGCTTTATTTATATTAGCCAAAATCTGGAAACCCAAATGTCCATCTAAAGGAAAATGAATAAGCAAAATGTGTCATAATGAGAAATAATTCCATATAATGGAATACTACTCAGCAATAAAAAAGAATGAACTACTGATATATTCAGCAACATCTGTAAATTTCACAAATATGCTGAGCATAAGAAGCCAGTCACCAAAGAATTCATATTGCAATTCAATTTATAAGAACTTCTAGATGAGAGAAAACATATCTGTGGTGGAAAATAATCAGAAGAGTAATTACTCTCTGGGAGATAGAGATTGACTGGGAAGGGGCATACGGGAACTTTCTGTAGTGATAGAAATGATCTATCAAACAGTAAAAGTGTGAGTTACAAAAATGTATGCATTTGTTAAAACATGCCAAATTGTACTCAGTATTTATTCATTTCACAATATGCAAATGTCATCTTAAAAAAAAAAGAACTGTAAACATACTGAAGTCTAGTATTAGTTTGCTTTTTACAGAGGTATGGGTTAGCAATTCTTACTTCCTATGTATTCTGGGATTGAGTAAATGAGAAAATATACTGAGGAAAGTGCAAGCCAGGTTTCTCACTGTTGGAGAAGGGAGTAACAATATGGAAATGGAGAAAATCAGAATGAACCCTGAAGTCACTGGACTAAAATGGAAGATGATAAGATGAACTCATTGTTCATAATTGTAGGTATGAAAATAAATGCAGATATGTGCATATACGCACGTGTGCGAACATGGACTTGTATGAACCTGTGCAAGAGTACTTCCTAGCTCTGTACACCAAGGTGGCTCAGAAGTAATGACAGAAAATTTCATCTGGAGCATAGTTCTTTGTTTCTAAATAACATTCTCCACTAAAAGCAATCAGGGCTTCTTGGAGAAATGGCTGATTCTAGAGCTGAGGAAGAATAAGAAGAGTCTGGAACATTTTGTTGTGCCAGTAAGAAAATACTCAAAGAAGGATAGCAACATGTTGAAATTGAAAGGTTTCTCATTGGTCAAATCTGGGACAATTTAAACATCAAGACAAATGATGATAGTAATGGAACTATTGTCCATTGAATATCCATTACTATCAATAAATGGATCCATTTACTAAATGCAATGCATGATCCTGGATTAGATTCCGAACCAAGGGCTTCCCTGGTGGCACAGTGGTTGAGAGTCCGCCTGCTGATGCAGGGGACGCAGGTTCGTGCCCCGGTCCGGGAAGATCCCACATGCTGCAGTACGGCTGGGCCCGTGAGCCATGGCCGCTGAGCCTGCGCGTCTGGAGCCTGTGCTCCACAACAGGAGAGGCCACAACAGTGAGAGGCCCGCATACCGCAAAAAAAAAAAAAAAATTCTGAACCAAGAAAAAAATTACCTATAAAGGACAGTGAAATAGCTGCTGGAATTTGAATATGATCTGTGGATTAGATAATGATATTGTATCAATGACCAATTCACTATTTTGATCACTATGCTGTAATTTATAAGAGAATATCTTTGTTCTTGGGAAATACATACTGAAGTATATAGGGGTAAAGGGGCATGTCTCCAATTTACTCTCAAATGGTTCCAAAAACTAACATGTGTGTGTGTGTGTGTATATATATATATATATATATATATATATATGATTATGTAAAGAGACTGCTAAAGCAAATGAAGAAAACTGTAAAACAACTGTCAAATCTGAAAGAAAGGTATAAAGGAGCTCCTTATACTATTCTTGCAACTTTTTTGGCAAGTTTGAAATCATATCAAAATAAAGTAACAACGGGGCTTCCCTGCTGGCGCAGTGGTTGAGAGTCCGCCTGCCAATGCAGGGGACGCGGGTTCGTGCCCTGGTCCGGGAAGATCCCACATGCCGCGGAGCAGCTGAGCCCGTGAGCCACGGTCGCTGAGCCTGCGCGTCTGGAGCCTGCGCTCCGCAACGGGAGAGGCCACACCAGTGAGAGGCCCACGTACGCAAAAAAAAAAAAAAAATACTACTACTAATAAAAAAAAACACAAAGTATCAACAACAAAAATACATACAGTACAACTGGAGCACCTACCCTCAAGGCCTTATAGTGCAAGGCTCAGTGGTAAGCACATAAGAGACAATCAATTTTTATTAAAGGTTAGATGTACACTTCTTTTTTTAAAGAAGAAATATAAAAGTTGATATGAAAAGCATCTTCTTTAGCTTAAGGTTTACATTTTTTCCATTTATTATCAAGTTCCTTCTCCTATGTAAGAAACTCCCCCTTCTCCCCAGGCTTCAGCAGTCACTCCTTTAAACTACTCTTGGACTTGCCTATGGCCTTCATTTGGCCCTTACCACACATTATTTTGAATTGTTTTGTTTTTTACATATGTATCCTACTTGCCAAACTGGACTGTTAGCCCTATGAGGGCAGGAACCACTTACACCATTCAGTATTTTCAACAGTATTTTTAGGATACTAATCCTAAACATGCTTTGTAAATGCTTAAAACTTAGTTGTTGATATTATGATTTTTTAGCTACTATTTTAATAAAACTGTATAACATGATTTCCACTACAAATGTTACCTGAAGTTTTCTTCCTGTAATTGTTCTAGTTGCAACTGTGCATGAAAATACTTTTTTGCAACCATTGTATTTGGATCATCAAAAGAGCCATCCAACTGGTCAAGTTTTTCATTCATCATCTCATTCTCAGAAACTAGTGAATTCTTTTCATCTTGAAGTGCTGTCACCTAAAAAAAAATACACAAACATAAGCATCAATAGCAAAAAAGCTTAGAATAAATCTGACCAAGCCATTAAATAGCTTGGTCAAGCAGACTAGATAATTTCTAAGGATCCTTAGAACTCTGGAGTTCTGGGTCTGGGAGATTTGGGTCAGAAGAAATCAACTTTCTTAATACAGAGAAAACAGAGTTAATACATATAAGAATACCTTTCAAATGTTATGTTTGCTTTAGTTCTGAGAAGAAAATGTTTCTAAGTCTCTAAAATCTTTAAATATCAATGAACTTCAAAAAATTAATTTGTTTCCCTTTTAGGTATAAATTTTTAGGATGCTGTTACCTAGTAAGCCAAAATATACACACATATATACAAACTTACCATTTTAGGTTCCTGGTAGAAAATTATCAGTTACACATCATGTCTTCAGGCAATAGGCACATTATTTGGTTAATGAATCAGTAACAAAAACCTGAATTGAATGCAACTGCACACTGAAACTATTTTAAATGGATACAAACATGTAACTTCAGAATCACATCAACATCACTACTTGATACATTTTTAATTTTACTTACATATTTATGTTAACAAGCATGATTTGCTCTCTGTTTTATTTCTTTTTCATTTAAAAACATCTTTAAAAATTTACAGCTAAGGCTGTGACCTTTTATAGGACTAGAAGTTTATGTGTGATTTTATTAAGATTAGTTTGAAAAAAGGTTGACCTCCCATAACTTACAATATTGCACAAGTTTGCTATTTATATTTTCAAAAGGTATAATCAATTCAGTCCAGTTATGGGAATGGGACTACATATTGACACACCAAGCTAATAACAGGAAATTAAAATCAAATTATAGTCTTAAATACAGTGTAGGCAAGTTACAAACACTGTCCTCCAAATGAGGAACACAAACAAAGGCTGGGAAACTGTTCCCAGACAGACTAGGAGGAAACAGTTTCTCTTCCTAAATTCAGTGCATGCATCCATTCTTGTCATGCAAGCAGTCTAGTGACTATGACCTGTCATGCACAATCCTAAGTGTTTGGGATACAAAAAAGAATGAGAGGTTGTGCCCTTTTAAGATCGCTACAGCAGAAATGTAAACAATCACAGGACAGAAAATGTGGTGCTTTGGTGGAAGTATACTATGGGGGGTTGGGGGCCCACAAAGAAAACAATATCTCGTTCTAGCTCGAAGGTAGGGGCTGTTGTAAAAAGACTGGTAGAGGAGAAACAATACCCTGTCTTCAAACTGGATAAGAATCCCCTGAAGAAGGGAGAGGAGCATGGGCAAACTCAGTTTTCAATACCTAGAGGGTAACCAACCTCATTCCTATCCATGCTTTACATTGTGGTTCTAGAGCCACCTTTATCACAGATATGAAGGAGGGGGGCATTAAACATGCAAATTCCTTGGACCCATCCCAGATGGGTGACTTAGAGTGTCCAGTGGTGGTTCTAGGCATCTCTTTTAACAAGATGCCATGGTGATATTTTGCTTAGGTTCACTCTGTACCTGCCTCTGTTCCTTTCTGTTTGTCTCTCTCTCTCTGAGATATTTAAAAGAGACAGAAAGTTCAAAAAGCTAAAAAAGAAAAAAAAAAGCTCAAAAATAATATTCATATTTTCACATCACTCAGACTTAATATTTTTATAATTGTTTATTTTAAAAATTAAAATATAAAGTAAACTTCTATAGCTGGAGTCCTCTGTATCACATTGTGCCCAGTCGCACATACTTTGTCGAAACCTTAAGTTTGAAAATCACTGCCTCACTGAATCTTATACAATGCTGGGTAAAAGTATGCTTTTCTCTAACATACTAGAAGCAAGAATAACCAGCCTCTGTTACTGCAGTAAGTGAAGTGGTGTTACCTGCTGCTGCCAGGTGGTATGAATAATGACTGGGAAAGGCAGGTAAAGAGTGGTTGATAAACCTGTCCTAACTTGCCCCAAGGCCCCATCATCATCTTGGACCAAAACTAGGTGAAAGTTTCTCAAAACTTTACATCAAATTCTCATGTGGACTTTTTTTCTTTCTTTTTTTTAAAGTACGCATAATCAGGCCTTACTCCTGACTTAGTGAGTCATAATTTCAGTTATCCCAGTATCTATAACCATAATTTACACAGAACTCACACAGATATTTATTTAAATGGATCGAGCTTCATCACCAGATCTTTCACTACAGAATCTCCTCTGTTCTTGCATTCTTTATTCTGATTAAAACAGGTTTGCTAACTGGATTGTGTCAATGAGTAGTTTTTTTTTTCAAGAAAGGGAGTTTGCACCTGCACTCCTCAGTTAATGCCGTTTCCCTGCCTCAGCATTTTGTGGATATTGCTCCTCTATATTCCAGCATGGAAGTTGTAGGGGAGCCTGATTTTCTTATCTTTGTGGGTGACTTACCTTTTCTACTTGACTGAGTTGCTTCTCCTGTATTCTTGAAGTCTGATAGCTTAACTAGGGTAAGGCTTGGTGTTAAACATTATTCACTGATTTGTTTCTATCTAGCTGCAATTTCCTTTTAAAATCTTCACTTTGTTGTCCTACCACCTAGTCTATTCTATTGATGTGTTCTTATGAAATTGTAATACTAAATGAAGTGAAAGTTATTTTCTAAGCTTGGCTGTTGTCTTTTACATGCTCTTATCTGTTTTTGGTTTTAGTCTGTAATGTTCACTGAGATGTCGTGCTTTGATTCTTTTCATCTAGTTCATGTTTTGTGGGCAGTTAAGATACCCTGTTTGTGCTGGCATAGTGTTGAAGACTTCTTGGACACCCTTTCCATTGTAACCCATGGCCTAGTATGTTCTCCCCTCTGGGTAATAGTTGGGACTGTTTTCTCTCCACCTCTCTATATAGCCTTGTGAATGGTCAGGGAAGATAGTGGGTGTGGGGTGGGGGGATGGCATGGGGGCAGCTGAGACAACGGGCAATCTTTTTATAACACCTGGGCTAGGCTCTCACTTCTGAGGTTTAAGTACTTCATACCAGGGTGGTGAGAAGTATATTCCATTCCCATGGAGAAATTCCTTTGGGCATCAGACTGTTTCCCCAATTCAGTGTGTGGCCCTACAGCCTTTGTTCCTATCAGAAAGCGTCCTTAGTTTCTTCTTAGCCATCATTTCCACTCTTCCCCAGTCCAAAGAAAATGAAGGACTCATAGCATGAACTTCCTTCTGATTGGGTAGATTACCGTGAGAAGTCTCAAGACTTTTGTTGATTCCCCTGCATGGGCTGGGGATGAAGGAAGAACAGCAGGTTCCTGCCATGCAGCACCTCTGTCAACATCATATGCCTGCTTCTTTCCTTGATTACTAGCTTTTAATTTAACTTCATTAGGTTATGCCCTTTTGTTTATTCACCTGCCCTTGGTGAATTTCTTTGCAGCTTATTTTTCTTTTTTGGTTCATTTGGCTGGGTATTAAAAAAGAATTCCCCCCAAATTTTAGAATCACTCTCAAGTGACATATGATTAAAAGTAAACATTTTTCAAAAATAATTTTCCTTATAAAATTGGGGTATATATCATATACACCTGTGTGAAATTCATATTGTTAAATTAATTATTTTTGTTTTGATTATATGCAGTTTTGATTACATTCATTTCACATGTGAGGCAGATAGTTGAGGGTTGACTCTATTTTGATACTGGAATTAAAATGCCAAAACTTGGGATGTCTACAACTTTTCAACTAAAATCAGATCATCACATACTCTCCATCATGTGTTACAAACACTGAAATGTTTTAACACAGAATTTTGTGTTCTTTTTTGAATAAGAATTTCTCAGAAAACTGTACAGAGATCCTACATGAGACTGGTAATACCTGAATGATTCAATCCTCTTTCTTTATATGAGGTATTCTGGAGAGAGGATATAATCTTACTTGAAAATAAAACATCTCTGATGCTGTGCAGGTCTGTGTGTATATGTGATGATATATATGCAAGGTGAGTGTGGTTAGGAAAGGAAAAAGGAGAAAAGGTAGACGTTCTCATAATTTTGAGACACTAGCTTCATTCAAATATAAACACTGGCTTTGTTCAAACATAGAGGAGTGATGTTTAAAGATGATGTTAGAAGATCTGGATTCTAGTGCTGTCACTGCCCTACGTAGCTGAGTCACCCTGACCAAGTCACTTCTCGTTTCCTTATTTGCAGACCCTTGAACATTAGAAATATTACCCAGCCCTATCACTTCAGATATTTATCTCATCAAGCAAGGATAATGCTACCACAACCTTTGTTCCTTGTCCTCACACTTATCAGTCAATTATTTTTGTAGCTCATTATTTGAATGAAAAGTGCAATTTACATACAGCATAATATGATGGTACATTTAAATCTTTGTATAATTTTTCGAGACTTATTGCATAATTTTCACATAACAATAATAACAATACATGCAAACATATACACGGCCCTATGCTCCAGGCCCTGCTTTAAGTGCTTTATGTATATTAATTCATTTAAATGTAATTATCACTCTGGGAGATATATACTATTAACACATCACTTCTCAAAAGAGAAATATGAAGTATAGAGAAATTAAGCAATTTGCCAGAGCATATACAACCAGCTAGTAACACAACCAGGTTCTGAATATAGGCAGCCTGGTTTGACAAGCTACTCCTTTAACTGTTAACTACTGTCTCTCATGCCAAGTTTATTTTGCTAACACGTATGTGCATATGAACCCAAGAATTACATACATGTGTTCATATACACATACATGTTAGCAAAACAAACTTGGATCTCAAATTTATTGGGGGTCAAGCCCTTCTAAATATTTCCATAAAGGACCCCACTTAATATTCATACCCTATAAAGTAGATACTTTAGCTTCCCCTTTTTACAAAACAACAAACCAAGGCATCATCTAAGCAGCTGAAATTCTGCAATTAGAATGACCCACTCAATGAAGCAGTTAAGCAAGCAATTTTCAACTCTAAAAGAAAAATTATAAAGTTCAGGTCTGAAGAGTCAAGCCTATAACAGACCCTTTCAATGGTCCCTCCATGAAATGAAACCCAACCTCCAAAACACTTTAGTAATTAATTAATTAAAATAAGACTCTTGTAAATTTTAAGAGGAAATTATTCTTCGATCCATACCTGCATATCTAGTTCTTGGCATCTTTGCCTCAGTTCTTCTTTTTCTGCTAGTGCTTCCTGAAGTTCTTCCAGGGCCCTTTTAAGCTGCAATAGAAAATGTCCTAACTCTTAGTAAATCACATTTTGAAACAAATTGAAAAATATACTTTTATCAAAACACATATATACACTGATGTTGGAAATGCTTTTAAAATTTACCTATTAACAAATAAGTAGTAATATGTTGTTTTTCTGTATATAATATCAACAGAGTCTCATTAACATTTAAGGCTAATGAGGCTAAGGCTAAGGTCCCACAGAAATAAAATTTTATGTAAATCTTTGTGAAATATTTAAAACAGAGTATTAGAGGATGAACTGTTTATTTTTATCACAGAGAAAAATTTAGAGCACAGCATGTTTACATTTAAATAAAATTTTTACAGAAAAAAATTTTTTTAATTTGAAATACTTCTTGAGATGGCTGGTGACACTCATGAAAGTCAGATGTCCAAAAATATAACATGAAAAGTATTTGATGCATTTACCTCTCCTCTTACCCTTCCCCTTATAACCCACATTGGGTTATACAGAGGAGGAGTGTGCCTTTTCCTCCATGTAAAACAACTGTGTAAAACAACCAGGGAAAGAAGCCCTGAGTACAGGACCTTTGAGTTAATTCTTCAATATTAGAGGAAAGCAACTGTGACAAAAATCATATTTCCTTATTAGGTAAATTAGAATTCAGCAGAATTTTTAAGTACTATTTAATTATGTAACTATACAGAATGGGCCACATACATATTAACAAATGTCAGGAAAGTTTAATGCCAATCATCTCTTCAAACATGATCATTAAAAACTCTGGAGATGAACACTACTTGCATTCATGAAGGAATGCATAATAGTCAATTAAGATCTTAGAGGAGAATAAACTAAATTTCATGGAAGAAAATAATCTTGTATGTGGTCTCCTATGTAAGCCTTTAAGATAGTAATTGACAAAGGAACTCTATCACTGTGCAACATTTTCCTCACATACTAAAATACTCACCTGTTGCTCTAATTCTCCAACAGTATCATTTGTAGGAGAGCTCACTATTTCTTTACTCATCAACTAGAATTAAAATAGTAAAATTAAGTACAATAAAGTAATATTCACACAGTAAAAAATATGTTTACTTGAAAGGAAAGTAAAATGCTCTATGTTTAATTTTTCCTTGTCTTAATTTGTTGATCCTTATATTATTCAAATAAAAAATGAATAGAGGTTTAAGCTAAATAACACAATGTTCAAGCATTACATTAGTGAGGACATAAGTAAAATGTGATTGAAATATTTAGATATATTTAAAATACTAATGTACTGAAAAATTATAATCCAAGTTCTAAACGAAGAATTACTAAATAAAACTGAACACATCACATAATAAAAAAATATTACTTTTCTGTAACATGAATTGGCACTTTAAAAACAGAGCTTTAAATGAGTGATGTGGCAAAATTCCTAATTTGAGAAGTCATTTTAAAAGTAGGAGTTACAATTATATGAAGAAAAAAAAAAGGATCCTGTAAAATAACTTTTCTGCATATGAAAGGCAGATTTATGCAGAGTGATGTTTTGAATTCAAACCAGCAATGCAAACTCAGAGTATACACACTTCTAAAGTCCTAGATGCTGTCTCCCTCTAAGTCAGGCCTCTTCCAAACTATGTTTTCCTCACTAACCCTTCACTCAACTTTCCCTCAGGCCTCCTCTTCACTTGACTTCATCTCAGCCTTTTGTTCTGATTTTAAGAATGAACATGCACCGAATGAATTCTGAATCCCTATGGTACAACTTAGATAACTAGACTGGCTTGAATCCAGGTTATCTGGCTCCGAAACCTAATTTTCACTATATTTGCTCAGTTCTAACATTCTGAAAATGCATATGAGATACATACACACACACACTTTAAAATGTCAGAAAAGATTACTCTACCTGGCAGAAAAAAAGAGAAGTTATAAAAACTCCTAACTGGGAAGAGGCTGTTTATCCTGCTTAGTTGAAGTTATTTAAAGGAAACTGACAATGCTAATTTAACTTTTAAAATGCAGAGGTACTACAACTGGGCTTGAAGTACTTATAAGAAATTTTGGGGGAAGACACAACAGCCAAAGATAAGTAAACCTACTACAAAGGGCTCCTTTATACAGCAGTGAAATATACATCCATAAAATCTATGTGAACAGTTTTATATAATTTGGTTTAGGATTTTCATACATATGTGATCATGATATAGCTTACCTCTTGAATAGCAGTCATGACCACATGTTGAACAGACTCTTCCAGTGTCATTATATTTTGAATATGTTCTATGATTTAAAAAAAAAAATCAGATCTGAAAAAACCCTACTCTTCACCCATAGAAATTTAGTCATTCAATTAACAACATAAAAATTCATTCACTACACATAATTCTTTATGCAAGTATATTATTTTACAAAAAGTATGTCCATTGTAAACAAATAAGCAGAACTGAAAATAATCATAAAAATATAAATTTTTTAAAGAAAATCTCTAATTTTCTGACAAGAAAAAGAGAAGAAATTGCAATTAATGTTAAAACAATTATGACAATTTCTTTCCTCTTGTTAAATATTCAGTATTATGAGATGAATTCACATGTACAGGTATACCACAGAGATAGTACCAGATCAGTTCCAAACCACCCCAATAAAGTGATTATCGCAATAAAGTGAGTCACATGAATTTTTTAGTTTCCCAGTACATATAAAAGTTATATTTACACAATACTGTAGTTTATTAAGTGATAATAGCATTATGTCTAAAAAAACAATGTACAAACCTTAATTAAAAAGTACTTTACTGCTAACAAAACGCTAACTATCATCTGAGACTTTAGCGCGTGGTAAAAATCCTTTTTACTGGTGGAGGATCTTATCTTGATGTTGATGGCTGCTGACTGAATAGGGTGGTGGTGAAAGCTGGGGTGTCTGTGGCAATTTCTTAAAATAAGACAACAGTGAAGTCTGCCATGTCAATTGACCTTTCCTTTCACAAACGATTTCTCTGTAGCATGCAGTGCTGTTTGATAGCATTTACCCACAGCAGAACTTCTTTCAGAATTGGAGTCCATCCTCTCAAATTCTGCTGCTGCTTCATCAACTAAGTTGATTGTCATTTCAACAGTCTTCATAGCATGTTCACCAGGAGTAGATTCCATCACAGGAAACCACTTTCTTTGCTCATCCATAAGAAGCGACTCCTCTGTTAACATTTTCTCATGAGATGGCAATAATTCAGTCATACCTTTAAGCTCCACTTCTAATTCTAGTTCTCTTGCTATTTCTACCACATATCCAGTTACTTCCTCCACTGAAGTCTTGAACTGCTTAAAGTCATGTATGAGAGCTAGAATCAGTTTTTTCCAAACTCCTGTTAATGTTGATATTTTGACCTCTTCCCATCAATCACTTATGCTCTTTTTTTCCCCTCAAGGGAAACATTCCTTTATTTTTAAAAAGTTTTTATTTTACATTGGAGTATAGTTGAGTTACAATGTTGTGTTCATTTCAGGTGTACAGCAAAGTGATTCAGTTATACATACACATATATATCCATTCTTTTCATATTCTTTTCCGATACAGGTTATTACAGAGTACTGAGTAGAGTTCCCTGTGCTATAGAGTAGGTCTCTGCTGATTATCCATTTCATATATGGTAGTGTGCACATGTTAATCCCAACCTCCTAATTTATCCCTCCCCGCTACCTTTCCTCTTTGGTGAACATAAGTTTGTTTCCTAAGTCTGTGAGTCTGTTTCTGTTCTGTAAAGTTCATTTTTTAGATTCCACATATAAGTGACATCATATGGTATTTGTCTTTCTCTGTCTGATTTACTTCACTCAGTATGATAATCTCTAGGTCTATCCATGTTGCTGTAAATGGCATTCTTTCATTCTTTTTTATGGCTGAGTAATATTCCATTGTATATATGTACCACATCTTCTTTATCCATTCATTTGTCAATGGACACTTAGGTTGCTTCCATGTCCTGGCTATTGTAAATAGAGCTGCAGTGAACATTGTGGTACATGAGTCTTTTTGAATTATGGTTTTCTCAGGGTATATGCCCAGTAGTGGGATTGCTGGGTCATATGGTAGTTCTATTAAAATTTGTATGGAAACACAAAGACCCCGAATAGCCAAAGCAATCTTGAGAAAGAAGAACACAGCTGGAGGAATCAGGCTCCCTGACTTCAGACTATACTACAAAGCTACAGTAATCAAAATAGTTTGGTATTGGCACAAAAACAGAAATATAGAACAATGCAACAGGATAGAAAGCCCAGAGATAAACCCACACACCTATGGTATATTAATCTCTGACAAAGGAGACAAGAATATACAATGAAGAAAAGACAGTCTCTTCAATAAGTGGTGCTGGGAAAACTGGACAGCCACATGTCAAAGAATGAAAGAACATTCTCTAACATCATACACAAAAAAACCCTCAAAATGGATTAAAGACCTAAATGTAAGACTGGATACTATAAAAACTCTTAGAGGAAAACACAGGCAGGACAATCTTTGACATAAATCACAGCAAGATCTTTTTGGATCCACCTCCTAGAGTAATGAAAATAAAACCAAAAATCAACAAATGGGACCTAATTAAACTTAAAAGCTTTTACACATCAAAGGAAACCATAAACAAAATGAAAAGACAACCCACAGAATGGGAGAAAATATTCGCCAACAATGCAACCGACAAGGGATTAATCTCCAAAATATACATACAGCTCATGCATCTCAATATCAAAAAAACCTCAAACAAGCCAATCAAAAAATGGGCAGAAAATCTAAATAGAGATTTCTCCAAAAAAAGACATACAGATGGCCAAAAAGCACAAGAAAATATGCTCAACATCACTAATTATTAGAGAAATGCAAATCAAAACCACAATGAGTATCACCTCCCACTAGCCAGAATGGCCATCATCAAAAAGTCTACAAACAATAAATGCTGGAGAGGGTGTGGAGAAGAGGTAACCCTCTTATCACCTATGTTCTTAATGGTATCTACAAGAGTAAATCTTTTCCAGAAAGTTTTCAATGTACTTTGAAAACCAGATCCATCAGAGGAATCACTATTTATGGCAGTTATAGCCTTACAAAATGTATTTCTTAAATAGCAAGACTTATAAGTCAAAATTACTTCTTGATCCATGGGTTGCAGAATAGATGTTTTGTTAGCAGGTATGAAAACAACATTAATTTTGTTGAACATCTCCATCAAAGCTCTTGAGTGACCAGGTGCTTTGTCACTGAGCAGTAATGTCTGAAAGGAATGCTTTTTTTTGTGAGAAGTGGTCTCAACAGTGGGCTTAAAATAGTCAGTAAACCATGTTGTAAACATGATGTGCTGTCACCCAGCCTTTGTTGTTCCATTTTTAACACAGGCAGATTAGATTTAGCATAGTTCTTAAGGTCCTAGGATTTCTAGAATGATAAATGAGCATGGGCTTCAACTCTGTCACCATCTACATTAGCAAGAGAGTCAGCCTGCCCTTCAAAGCCAGGCATTGACTTTTCCTAGCTACCTAGGAAAGTCCTAGGTGGCATCTTCTTCCAATAAAAGGCTGTTTTGTCTATACTGAAAATATGTTTAATATAGTGGCCTTCATTAATTATCTTAGCTACATCTTCTAGATAACTTGCTGTAGCTTCTACATCAGTACCTGCTGCTTCACCTTGTACTTTTATGTTCTGGAGATGGCTTTCCTTAAACCTCATGAACCAACCTCTGCTAGCTTCAAACTTTTCTTCTGCAGTGTCCTCATCTCTCTCAGCCTTCACAAGATTGAAGTTAGAGCCTTGCTCTATATTAGGCTTTGGCTGAAGGGAATGTTGTGGCTGGTTTGATCTTCCATCCAGACCACTAAAATGTGCTCCCTATAAACAATAAGACTTAGGCTTTCATATCATCGGTGTGTTCACTGAAGCAGCACTTTTAATCTCCTTCAAGAACTTTTTCTTCATGCTCACAATTTGGTTGTTTGGTGGAAGAGGCCTAGATCTTGGCCTCTCTTGTCTTTCAGCATACCTTCCTCACTAAGCTTAATCATTTCTAACTTTTGATTTAAAGTAAGAGATGTGGGACCCTTCCTTTCACTTGAACACGTAGAGGCCGCTGCAGGGTTATTAACTGGCCTAATTTCAATATTGTTGTGTATCAGGGAGTAGGGAGGCCTGAGGAAGGGAGAGAGATGGGGAAATGGCTGGTTGGTGGAGCAGTCAGAACACATACAACATTTATAACATTTACTGATTAAGTTTACCATGTTACTATGGGTGCAGTTCATGGTGCCTCAGAACAATTACAATAGGACTTCCTTGGTGGCGCAGTTGTTGAGAATCTGCCTGCCAATGCAGGGGACACGGGTACGAGCCCTGGTCCAGGGAGATCCCACATGCCGCGGAGCGACTGGGCCCGTGAGCCACAACTACTGAGCCTGCGTGTCTGGAGCCTGTGCTCCGTGACAAGAGAGGCCACGACAGTGAGAGGCCCGTGCATCGCGATGAAGAGTGGCCCCTGTTCGCCACAACTAGAGAAAGCCCTCGCACAGAAACAAAGACCCAACACAGCCAAAAATAAATAAATTTAAAAAAAAAACAATTACAATAGTAACACCAAAAAGCACTGATCACAGATCACCATAACAAATATAATAATAATGAAAAAGTTTGAAATATTGTGAGAATTACAAAAATGTGACACAGAGACATGAAGTGAGCAAATGCTGTTGGAAAAGTGGTGCTAATAGATTTGTTGGACATAGGGTTACCACAAACCTTCAAATTGTGAAAAACACAATAAAGCAGAGCTCAAAAAAACAAGGTATGCCTGTATTCAGTGAACTCTTAAGATCTAAGCTCAGAAAGTTTCATTTATCACCTACTTAGTTCATTTCAGGAAGGTTTTCAATGAAGAGACTTATACAGCTTCCTGCAAACACCTGCTCGACATTCACCAAGTTTCACCTTAAGGAGATCCTTATACCTTAACACACACACACACACACACACACACACACACACGTGGGAGCGCAATAAGTTGATTCTGTCACAATTAGAAGTGATGAATCATGAGAAAGAGTTTTTCCTGTATTTGCAGGTTTAGATCGACAGCAACTGTATGTTCTCCACCTAACACAATTTTCCAAATATTTTAAGGATTTATTATTTTCTAATGCGTTTATTGTTTTAATGGTACTTCTGGAAGACTTCTAAAAGTTCTCTAAATCTCTCTTTTATTTGTGAAGCCAAGTACTGGAAAAAAATTCTGACAGATTCTGGTATGCACCCGACCACTAAATTCTATGGGGGTGTGTGTGTGTCGGAGGGGGAAGAATTAACTAGATGAGGCACAAGCAATGGAATGATTTCTTTTAAATGGATTTGTTGGATAATGGAGTGTTTCAACGCTACTGAAACCTTCATAAACTTTTTCTCTTTCCACACCAAGATAAACAGGGTACTGTTAACCAAATTAGTTAATTCTTTCAAGATTAAGACTGCTGCAATACCTTTGAATCATTTTGAAAATCAATTCTCACTGAAAAGTATAAATATGTGGAAGGTGGTTTATATTATGGATGTGTTTTGGTTTTACATTTTAATTAAATTACTACAAGTTTTTTTCCATTTATCTGCTCACTCCTAAAAATTGAGACCCCAGACACATACCTCCAAAAATAAATCCAATTAGATAATCCTGACTTTCTAAATAATGAAAATTAAACTATTTCTTTATATTTATTACTTGCTAAACTTTTATTTATATACCCAGGGACTGAGCCTCCTTTTAAAATTCTGAGGTCAAAATTGCTAAGTAATGTTTAGAACTAAATTATGAAAATACTACATATTATATCAATATTTATAGGAGGCAACAAAACAAGAGAAAATTATAGCTTAAAACATCAATTATAGCTTAGAATAGAAAGAAATGATTAATTCACAATAGAAGCAATGAGATAACAGAATAGATATTAAATAGTACAAACAAAATGAATCAAAGCCCAAAGTCGGTTCTCTGAAAAAGACTATTAAAACCAAGAAACATGCTAAAGTTAAGCAAAAAGATGTTATAAATAACCAGTAACTGAAATAGAAACAAAGCATTAAATAGAAAAATAAAAAGGATCACGGTAATAGAAAATTGCTAATTCATAAAAGAATTACTATTTGTCAATTTGTAGTTTAAAAATATATAGAAGTTTTAACTTTCCATAAGAAAACGTTTCGTACTTTCACTAAAAAAAAACAAAACAAAACAACAGAAACATAGAGACCTTTGACATTATCTATGAGAAATAAAAGCCTATGGAGAAGTACTGACTTGCCCTAGAAAAAACAGCCAGTTAATAATAGAGATGGACTAATATGAAAGTTTTCTGATACCCAAACCCTTTTTTATGATAAACTATAGCTGATTTCATGTGTTTCATTTTTCTCCTTCCTGAATTGATTCTTACTGAATTTATCTGGTCTCATACGTTCTCTTCATTAGTTAGATAACACTGAATATGCTTTCTAAGGTTCTGACTTAAAATGTTTTACAAACTTCAGCACCCAACATTCTTTTATGAAGGTGATGTCCTAAGGCCAATTTTGGATGAGCATGCAAAAATCATCAGCATCAAAAATGACATCACCCAGGGCTTCCCTGGTGGCGCAGTGGTCAAGAGTCCGCCTGCCGATGCAGAGGACGCGGGTTCGTGCCCCGGACCGGGAAGATCCCATGTGCTGCAGAGCGGCTAGGCCCGTGAGCCATGGCCGCTGAGCCTGCACGTCTGGAGCCTGTGCTCCGCAACAGAAGAGGCCACAACAGTGAGAGGCCCGCGTACCCCAAAAAAAAAAAAAAAAAAAAAAGTCATCACCCAGACTGATGCAAGCCCCTAAAGGAAGTGGACCTTGGTCTGTTCAGTTCACATTTTATTCATTACATTCAACCAAAAATGTTCTTTTTGTACTCAGCAGGATATGGATCACTGTGTTCATATATACCAATATAGCACACCAACTCCATTTATATCATCAGACTGCTTATCTTTATCTGGAGGATACTTTGGAAGCATTCTTCTGAAAAGAGCAGAATATCATCTGAAGAAGGCTGGAAGTAGCTGCATAATCATTTATGAAAATCTGAATCAACCTAAGGTTCTGTCTCTCACATGTTAAAGAGATAATGTATCAAACAAATAAGTACAATTTTTATTGAATATCCACTAAGTCCTAAGCATTGATTAAATTAACCTAATTAAAGTACATTTTATTTAGCCACTGAATACGAATCTCAGAATCCAGGTACAGTTAGGATACTGAAGATTTACAGCTTTTCAATGGCAGAGCTGTGCTCAAATTCAGATCTTCTGGCTTACATTTCAGTGCGCTTTCCACCAATCTACAATAGTACATTTTTATGCAATTTCCTATAGAAATGTAGGTTGTCTCTAGAAAGTAGATATCCTCAAATGATTGAAATTCACTTACCTTGCTTCTTTTCACAGTTGACAGCACAACCTAAAATAAGCTGGAGCAACCTCCCAAGCTCCACAGAATCTGAACATTCAGTTATTTGGTTTAAATCAGGGATAAGTTCTTCAGAAATCTGTTGTCCCAAAAACTGCAGTGTTGAAAATAAATTAGATCACTCATTTATGCAGGCTACAGAGAATTGACTACATTGAATTATTACAAGGAAAATAAATTATAAATAGGTTCATGAAAAGACTCAGATAAATTAACAAATGATAAACCCACAATTACTGACTAAAACCAGTTAGTCAAGTTCAAGCAACCTCCCAAAATTTTGAGAACCAACCAAAAGCAACTAAAATGGTTTTATAACGAATATCCTTTACCCCACTGTCAGAGAGAGGAATTGTTTAAGAAGCCCCTGTTATGATAAAACTTATGCCTTTCCATAAAAAAATAAACAGACTTAAGTCAAAGAAAATTCATAATATTTTGATATATGTTCAATGAACAGAGAACCACAAAATAAACCAAATGAACAACAAATCTAATGGATTAATCTTTCCTGGCTCTATCTTTTTTTTTTAAGATTGTTTTTTTCTTTTTTCTTTGGCTGTGCCATGCAGCTTGCAGGATCTTAACTCCCTGACCAGAGATTGAACTCGGGCCCTGGGAGAGAAAGTACCACGTCCTAACCACTGGACTGCCAGGGAATTCCCAAGATTGTTTTTTTCAAGAAACTAAAAAGTATTCTTGCCATTAAAAAAAAAAAAAAAAAACTTCAAAATGAGTTTTAGGCATTAATGAATTGAAACATTTTAGTTCTAAAATTATTTGGAAGAAACTACAAGTCCAATTGTATGAAAGCTTTAAAAAGTAAAAACAAAATTCTTTAATGGCAAAACCAAACCAAAAACTTTTACACATTAAGCAATAAACTTTCTTATATCAAATAATCCTGCTAGAGAACTTCTTAAGATGCTGAATAAGAAAAACAAATCACTTGAATAATGCATTATCTAATGTGACTTTAATACTACTTTTATTTTGCACTTTTTCCCAATTCACTTGCACAAGCATAATTTCATAGTATGTCTTTGCTGTTATTTACATTGGAAAGAAATATCAAAACAATGCTTTAAATAGAAAAGTACTTTAATTTAGTTATAAGGTCTACTTTATAGCACTGCATAAAATCAAATTATATAAAGATGAAAGTAATTTTATTTGAGAAAAAAATCAACTTAAAGAGTATCAATATAGAAACAGTATTTTACAAATCAATATATTACGTTTTTAGCCCCTTTATGTTAACAAAATTTGAGTGTTCTAAAAATGGAAAAATCATGATATATTTCAATTATGAATTATATACCAGTAAAATGTTATAAACAAAAAGCCAAGTCATTTTTCAGTGTCAATATAATTATCACAGTTTTTTATATTTAAACAAAGTCAAATGATTTTCATACCTCATTGTAATAACCCATGATTCCTTGAAGTACCTTCTTTAAATTACTAGCCTAATGGAGGAAAAAAAATAAATTATTTAATATTAACAATGAAATAAAATATATGTCAAGGTGAAATACAATAAAAACTTCCTGATAAAAATGACAACAAAAATATATATTAGAGTTCTATAAATACAAATACATGATTTTTAAACATCAAAGCTTTATTCAGAGTTTGATTATAGAAAAAATGTCTTCTTCCTTAGATAGCTGAACCAGAGTGATTGTATTTAAAGTGAGCCACAACGAACTCAAGTACCAACTTAAAAGATTGAGCTATGAGCATGTCCACCTTCAGTCATGAGTGAGTAACTGGATCTAGACTTACTCTCCACCACAAACAACTAGAAAACAGGACAAAATACAAGGAATATTGTTTTCAAGGTTTAGCTAAAAGACAATATAGAACTCTAATTTCTAAGAGAAGGAAAACAAAAAAGATGAGCCTTACACTAGTCTAAGATTTCTCTCTAGAGGCAATTTTCATACCATGGCACAGGGAGGTGGAAACAAAACAAAGCCTGATGTTCTTGTGGAGTTGAGAAGATAGACATCAGAAGTTCAGGAAGGTCGAGGTAGTTGGGTTTTGCAGGGCAGATAAATGAAGAGGTGAGAGCTTTGGAAAGAAATCTCCATAGTAGTCCCTTTTACTCTTTGGCTGAATACTAATTTGCATGTGCATGGGTGAAACTCAATGAGATTAAACAAAAATAATTTCCGAGGAAACAACAATCTAGGGAAATATAAACTGAACAATTCCTTGAAGATTGCACAGGGCCAGAAACTGCTGAAATTCCCACCAGTCAGAGTGAAGAGATCATGACTATGCTAATACAGACAAGCATTCACTAAAAACCCCCAAAAGGTAACAGCTTAGTAGTGAGTCTAACCTAGCCCTAGAGAAAATAACTCTAGATCTGCCTTCCATCCCCCCAAACCCTGAAAAGATCAAACTGATTCACAAGTATCTTAACTGCCTGTAAGAACAAAGTCCAACACTCTCTAAAGGAATACAAAAAACCCAGCACTCAATAATAAAATTCACACTGTCTAGTGTCCAATAAAAAATTACTACACATGTGAAGAAGCAGGAGTATGTGAACTATAATTAGGAGAAAACTCAGTCAATAGAAACAAGCCTAAAATGAGAGATGAAAGAATTAGAAGATAAAAAAGTTAAAACTGTTAGTTTAAAAATGTTCAAGGATTTAAATAAGAGGAATATAAGAAAATAAATAATTTTTTTTTAAAAAAAGAACAAAATAAAAAGATTGTCAATGGATAAAAAAGCAAGACCTAACTATTAGGTGACTACATCACTTTCAATATAAACACACAGAGAGACTAAAGAAGAGAAAAAGATATAATAGACAAAACTAATCTTAAAAAAACGGGAGTGGTACATCAGTATCAGACAAAGTAGACTTCCAAAAAAGAAATATTACCAGGGATAAAAATAAGTCATTTTATAATGATAAGTAGATTCATTCAACAAGAAGACATAAAAAATTAATGTATATAAACCAAATAACACAGATTCAAATTACATGATTAAAAAATTAGAATTGAAAGGAGAAATTGACAAATCCACAATCATCATTAGAGATCTGAGGAATCCTCCCCCCTTAACTGATAGAATAATCAGACAGAAAATCAATAAAGATATAAAAGTAAACAGCACTATCAACAAAGCTGTAATAATCCGTATTTGTAGGACTGCAAAATACATGTTGTTTTCAAGTGCACATGGAATATTCACCAAGACAGAGCATATATTAGGTCATAAAATAAGTCTTAGTAAATGTAAAAGAATTCAGAGTATGTTCTCAAAACAAAATGGAATTAAATTAGAAATTAATAAATAAAAGATATGTAGAAAATCCTCAAATATTTAGAATTTGAAATACCTACTTCTAATCTACCCAGGGGTCAAAAGAAAAATCACAAGGGAAATTACCAAATATTTTGAACTAAATGAAAATAAGAACACAGTACGTTAAAATATGTGGGATGTGGCTAAGGCAATGCTTACTACTAGGGAAAAGCGCTTAAAGCTGATGACTTAAGCTTTCACCTTAAGAAGCAAGAAAAAGAGCAGATGTAAAGAAGAAAGGAAATAACAAAGAGAAAGGAAATCAATAAAACAGAAAACAAAAGCTAGTTCTTTTCAAAAAAAATTTTTTTTAATTGTAAAACATCAAGCCAGATTTATCAAGGAAGAAAATATAAAAGACATAAATTACCAATATTAGAGAAGAAAGAACAGAAACAATTCAAACATCCATCAACAGGTGAATGGCTAAGCAAATTGTGGTAAATCAGTGTAATGAAATACTACTCAGCAAAAAAAACAAAATAACTACTAATACAGGCAACATGGATGAGTCTCAAAAACAATATATGAGTAAAAGAATACCAAAGAGTTCATAATATCTGATTCCATTTATATGGAACTCCAGAAATTAAACCTATACTGACTGAAAGCAGACCTGTGGCCACCCAGGGCCAAGTCAAGAGTGAGGATTAACTGGGAAGGGGCATATGTGCCTGTTTTTGCTTAATGGAAACGTTCTATATCTAACTATGACGGTATAAGAACATACACAAGTGTCAAAACTCAAACTATACACAATAAAATGTACCTTTCATTTAATTTAAAAAATAAGATTTAGTTGAGCTTAGTGCTAATTGCAGACCACTGTTTGGATCAAGTACTTCTAGCATTCATTCTACATACCTTTATTCGCCAGTTGTCACCGATATCCTCTTTAATTCGGCTCAACCAAGATTCATTGAACCAAGCTACATCACTACAACAAAAATACAAATGTTGAACATTAAAATGTTTTTATTTCATGAAAAATACAAAATTTAATCAACAGACTCAAAGTTATTTTCCATCTTAAAGCCTGTCCTTAATAAGAACAGTAAATATTATTTAAAATGAACCCACTGAACTTTTTGTTATTCCTAAGGGTTTCTTTTGGAATTTCTCATAGTAAATTAATTAAGTCATTAACATCTTCAATTTAACAAACATTTACTAAATATCTCATACTAGGCACCCTGGTAGGTAGATGTAAAAGTCCGAATCCTAAAGGGAAAAAAAAGGAAAACATTTTAACGTGTCTACTATGTATCAAGCACTGTGCTTGATGTTTTTTCATATTACTTCATTTAAATATCATAGTAACTTGGCAAAGCATCCATTATCCCCAATCTTACTCCTCAGTGAACTAAGAATAAGACAATAATTTGCCCCAAGTGACACTAGTACCTGGCAAAGTTTAGTATTAAGTCCGATATTGACATTGAAGGCCAAGACAAAGAACTGCTATATCAAATTTTTATGTATTCAATAAAGCCTTGAAGAATAACACCCGATTATAAATAGTGAACTACAAAAATAGATTATATTCTAAAAAAATACTTGGATGCTTGCTCTGAGTAAGAGTAAAATGAAGATGAATCATTTATTATCCTGACTCTTAGAGAAATAGCTAATAAAGGGAGAAAGTAAAGAGCACAAATAACTATACTCAAAGGAGAATGTGATAAATGCTTTAAGGAGTAAACAAACACCAAGAAATTACAGAATATCAGTACTAGAAGAGGTCTTAGAGGTCTTACCTAAATTTTTGCTTTACAGATAAGCCAACTAAAGTGAGGGTAGAAATTAAAGAGGTTATTTCCAAGGCGGTATCCTGAATTTAAAGATGGAAAGCTGAAAACAGTGCCTAGTTTTTCAGCAATCATTCTGCCTCAGATGTGCTAAAACAGAAGATGTCACTTCTGACTACAGTAACCAGAAATGGCTTCACCATTTTCAATTCATTCTTTGGAATTTGTAACCATTTTCATTCGAGCAAATTAATGTTAATTATTTTCGACTTTTCTCAGATGCTAAGGCTATAATTACCAAAATAACTTGGCTAAGTGTATAAATGGTATATTTCTAACTAGGTATTTACCTGAAAAGAATGAATTTATTTAGTTAATGAGTCAAAACTCTCAAAGTAAATTTACTTTCTTTTGATATCAGTTTAAGTTGAAGAGGTATGCCAGTTGCAATGGTTAATTTTATGTGTCAATTTGGCAGGGCCCCAGTACCCATATATTTGGTCAAACATGCTTGGATGTTGTAGTGAAGATGTATTTTAGATGAGATTAACATGTAAATCAGTAGACTCTGAGTAAAGCTAATTACCCTCCATAATGTGGTTGGGCCTCATCCAATCAGCTGAAGGCCTTAGGAAAATGACTGACCTCCCCTGAGAAAGTGTAAATTCTGCCAGTAGACTGCCTGTCAACTCTAGCTGCAACATCAACTCCTCCCTAGATCTCCAGCCTGCTGGTCTACCTACTCTGTGGGTTTTGGAGTTGCCAGCCTGCACAATCACGTGAGCCAATTCTTAAATTTCTCTCTCAGCCTGTGTGTGTGTGTGTGTGTGTGTGTGTGTGTGTGTGTGTGTGTGTGTACACATATACACATGCGTATATATACATATCTTATTGGTTCTATTTCTTTGGAGAACCCTGACTACCTACTGCACTTGTCTTCTGACCCTAAAAAAAACTTCATATATGATTCTATAATTCTATTGTAATTACCTTTAGAAAATGGATGTAGAGATAACCTCTTCTAGTGTTTCCTCCTTTTGTCTTGCATTTCTACTTGTCTTCCTTCCCACCTCAAATCAGCTTTAGCCCTATGTCTTAGAGTGTGCTCAGGCTGCTACAGCAAAATACCACACACTAGATGGCTTAAACAACAGAAATTTATTCCTCACAGTTCTGGAGGCCGGAAGTCCAAAATCAAGATGCTAGCAAGGTAGGTTTCATTCTGAGATCTCTAGTTGCTACCATCTTGCTGTGTGCTCACATGACCTTTTTTTCGTATGTTTATAGACAGAGAGTGAGCTCTCTGAATTCTCTTCTTATAAGGAGTTCAATCCTACTGGATCATGTCTCCCCACTTTTATGACCTCATTTAACTTTAATTACTTCTGTATAGACCCCATCTCCAATATAGTTATACTGGGTGTTTGGGCTTCAACAGGAATTTTAAAGGGACACAAACATTCAGTCCATAATACCCTAACTGAGAAATACTTTCTAACTTCTCCATAGAAATCTAACTCTTGTCCTTTTATAAACAAATCCATCCTTCTCAAACAATTATAATTGCAGCCAATCTTTCCCACTATTAAACTTTATATCCAATCTCAGGACATTCAGGACATATCCTTCTTTTATGTTTTTGCACTGCCACATCTACATGCTTTAACTAGACTCTTGTCCCAACAATTAGCTCCTTTTTTCTAGTATTTCCCAGAACTTCAATGAAACTTAAGAGACACAAAATAAGAAGGGAACACAAGACTGAGGAAGTGAAATGTGGTCTTAACTGTTTTCTAATAAAACTAAGTAAGAAACACTACAGGATTATTTTTTAACTCCACCCATGGTATTTGTCTTCACAATTCTACCAACTAAATATAGGTAGTAATTAACACCTACTGGTTACTAGACACAACACAGCTGTGTTGCTTCAGTGGACACCCTGACACCATTCTTCGTAAATAATCAAAAGGCCTTGTGTGCTTAACACATCAAACTGTGATCTGTACTTTGGACATGCACATCTGGCCTCTCATTTATTACGACTCCAAAGTAAAAATTTATCAGGAGGGGTTCAAGATACTAGGCTGAAATGATTACAGTTGACTGAGGGCACTGGCTTGAGTCAGGCCAAAGTGATAAAAATCTGGGCTTTGCTATTTTACTCATTATTTGACTTACTGAAGTCATTTCACCTTTATAAACCTCTGTTTCCTCACCTATAAACTGAGGATAAAAATAATGCCTACCTCACAAAACAGTAATAAAAATTAAATGAAATACCATATGTATAGGGTATAGAACAATGTCTTATATTTAGTAAATACTCATATGTTGGCTTTCATGATTTATTATTTTAAATGCTCAAATATCTGCTGAATGAATGAATGAGCAAGTAAGTGCATGATACTTGAGGTCTCTGGATATTCTACATTCTGTCTCATTCTCCCTATCATAAAAATGGCTAGTCAAAGACAATAGAAAAAAACAGAGAAATTATCTGGTGCTTAAAGTGACAAAGCTAAAAAGCAGCACACACTATTTATAGCTGCTATGGGTTGAATTATGTCCCCAAAAAAGAAGTGTTCAAGGCTTAACCCCCGCTACCTCCGAATGTAACCTTATTTGGAAATAGGGTCTTTGCAGATGTAATCAAGTTAAGATGAGGTCACACTAAATTAGGGTGGACCCTAATCCATTATGACTGGTGCCCTTCTAAGAGGAGGAGAAGAGACACAGAGGGAAGAGAGCCCTGTGAAGACGGAAACAAAGACGGAAGTTATGATGCCTCAAACCAAGGGATGCCTGGGGCTACCAAGGACTAGAAGCAGCAAGGCAGGATCCTGACCTAGAGGTTTTGAAGGGAGCACGGTCCAGCCAATACCTTGATATAGGACTTCTAACCTCCTGAACGCTTAAAGAACAAATCTTTGTTGTTTTAAGCCACCTAATCTGTGGCACTGTTATGGAAAACATGGGAAATGAATACAGTTGTAGTTATAATTTTCCCCCCATGTGTCTTTAAAATAACAACAGTTTCTGCATTTAAAAAAGAGATACATATTATGTATTAAGACTTAAGAAAACAATTAAAGAACTGTAGAATCCTAGCAACAATTCCATGGCTCACCATGTCTAAGTCATATACTTTGGGAATTGATTTTTTTTTTTTTTTTTTTGCGGTACGCGGGCCTCTCACTGTTGTGGCCTCTCCCGTTCTGGAGCACAGGCTCAGCGGCCATGGCTCACGGGCCCAGCCGCTCCGCGGCATGTGGGATCTTCCAGGACCGGGGCACGAACCTGTGTCCCCTGCATCGGCAGGCGGACTCTCAACCACTGCGCCACCAGGGAAGCCCTGGGAATTGGTTTTTAAGATTTTATTATTTAGAAGCATACCTGCCTCAGGTAACTAATGAAAGAATTATTCATTAGATTTTGCTACTTCCTTAAAAAGCAAATTTTTCCTTCTCATTTTCAGTAACAACTTTGATGTGAGTCACAACAGCCATCAACGCAATACATAATAAATTGGAACAAATATAAAGTGCTTTGAAGTGTTCAAAGAAATAAGGTAAAATTTGCTTTTTTTAGCAGGAATATTATACACTGACCCAACTAGGGGAAAATGTATGCTATAAGTTTCACTGTCTGGATCCAGACTTTTGAAAAGCTTACAGAAGAGGAAGGGGGTTCAAAAAGAAAAATAAATTTAAATTGGCTCTTATACTATAAGGAGGTGTAGACATCTAAGTACATGCAAAAACAGACAAATGAAACAAAAAAGAGGTTTAGGCCCAATTTTAGGTCACTGTCATTTGCTTTAGAAGGATGAGAGCTTTCTGACTGGTTGGCTATTTTATTATTCCTGTAGAAAAGCTATTAGAAGACAGTAAGAGACAAAAGAGAGAATAAAAAAAGAAAAATCAGAGAGACAGAGGATCAGCAGTAACAACAGAACCCAACACATTATGTAAGAATGAGCTGGTGATAAAGGATACAGTTTAACTAAAATTGACCTGACCCTACTCTAAACATCAGGTACAGTGCTAGCATATAGGAGGGCAAAGAGCCATATGTATCACCATATAATAGTAAAAACAGGTCTCATCTACTGTGTTGTGGTGTAAAGCTATTAAAGACACTTCAATACCTATAAATGACATCTTTGGATGGCACTGCTGAAGTGAGTGAATGCTCACCAGCCTTACACCTATACCAAAACAATGTAGCTGCATCTACACCGACACGCACAAGAATGAGAAAAGGCCATGTCGTATGTTCTAATGACAAAAAACAATGATGACTTTCCCAAATCATCAAGAAAGGACCATATTCAGAATTCTTAGTTCTGACCAATTAAATCACTTTGAAACCAATTAGGGTATAAATAAATAATTAAGAAACAGTTTAAAGAAAGCAGGGGAGTAAGGCATATTTTAGAATGACTGCCAAAAAAATGTTAACATGCTAAATTTATCTTTTAAAGTGTTAATCTTGAGTTAACCATAAAATCTGTCTATTCAAATTAGATCATTTTGAAGATTCCAAGTAACTAAGATTATGATATTGTTTGAAGTTGTTTTTCTAAGAGTGGTGAAGAATTTTTTCTAATCCATCTACAGAGTTTTTCAATGTCAATCATAAAAAACCTTTACAAAATGATGGCAATAATTAAATAAATAATTTCTGATATATAAAACCATGTAGCAGAAATAGGAGTCTGGTCTCATTGAAGATATATTACCATGAAAGTAAGCTAATACAAAATCAGTATGACTATTAACTAATAAATTATGACCACAGGGCTTCCCAGGTGGCACAGTGGTTAAGAATTCACCTGCCAATGCAGGGGACACGGGTTCGAGCCCTGACCGGGGAAGATTCCACATGCCGTGGAGCAACTAAGCCCATGCGCCACAACTACTGAGCCCATGTCCACAACTATTGAAGCCCGTGTGCCTAGAGCCCATGTTCTGCAACAAGAGAAGCCATGACAATGAGAAGCCCGCGCACCGCAACAAACAGTAGCCCCCGCTTGCCGCAACTAGAGAAAGCCCGTGCACAGCAACGAAGACCCAACACAGCCAAAAAAAATTAATTAATTAATTAATTTAAAAAAATATATGACTACAGAATAGGCCCTGTTTGTCCTATTAAGAGTACAACTCATATTGTAGATTTTATAACGCTAATCCTTATACAATGTTTGGCAAAAATTACGAAATAATGGATTTAGGAACTTTTGATATTGTATAATTATATAAAAGGGGTCCAACCCAAACAGAATCACTTTATTGGTTAAGGTACCCAGCATTTGTGACTTAAAATGTCATTTACACAACATTTCATTATTGGTGGATTCATACAATTATGATTATTAATTCAATATAGATTTTAAATTAATATTTTTTCCAAATGCAGTATTTCCTGCTTCAATTATCTCAAAAATAATAAACTCCATGTATTGATATCTTAAGATGACAACAGTATAACTGAAGGAAACATTACAGTATAAGAAATTATATCACTCATTTAACCTATCTTTCTCAGTAACTATAACTTGTGAACATGACCAGAACAAGTTTAAAATTAACATCTCTTGAATAGATAAGAACCCTGATTGCTCATTTAATTAAGATGTATCTCTATGAACAAGCAAGAAATAATCAGGTGGTAAAATTTTTTGTTCCTTACATGCAAGAATGCCTTGGCAAAATATACCTGTCATCACTGGAAAGGATAAAGTTTCAATAACCTTTAGAATACAAGTCTAAATTTTCTTCCTTGAAATTGGGTTTACAATTATTTCAGGAAGAGTGTGGAACACTACTTACATTTGCTGAAGAACTTGTGCCATGGCAACTCCATTAGTCAGCTGTTTCACATCCTGACAAGGTGCAGCAGTATTGAATGTCTGCAGCTGAAATGACATAAAGCAAGTTACTTAACTGCTTTACTCCCCTCCCCCCTCAATTTATATACATGAATGAACACGAGAGAAAGCTGTTTTGTTTAAATAGACCCTGCCAAACAAATGAAATTATACTAATATGTTTCTATGACTGTTGTATTTTTATAAGAATACTTAACATTTCATAAAATCATTACCATATACCTAATAGTCAAACGTATTGATGTCATGTATAAAGTACTTCAGAATTTCTGAAAAACACGTGTAGAACTCTTAAGATAGTAATAGTCTGTGTTTTGTCAATTTTTAGGAGAATAACATCAGAAAAAGAATTTTAAGATAACCTAACATCTGCAAGTTAAAATTTCACTCATATCATTTGGTAGGAAAACAAAAGCTAGAAATGTCAAGTCTAAAACTACCTAGTTAATCAATAAGCTCTAAATAAGGCAGAACTTCTGCCTGTTACCAACAGTTACCCTTAGAGCATGAACAGTCCAGGGCCCACCAATCACGTCAAGTTGTATCTATCTAGTTTGGCTTTAGATACTACTAACTTTTCAAATCTCTGTGTGGTAAACATTCATGTACATTTTAAAAATAGAAGTGAAACAGTGGCAACTCTTCCTAATAAGCAAATACAAGATAGAGGAATTTTTTTAAAGCAAATTGCAACAGAGCTCAATGGATTATATACTTTCTCGAAATCTAATCTCAATCCACAAATATCTTAAATTAAATATACTATGATTCTCTATTCCCTCACATATTCATCTCCTTTACTATTCAATTATAATTCCTTAGTTTACCACCATAATACACCTTTAGTGGTTGTTGTATTTTGAGATTCTACAAATCTGTCTCCATTATCCTTATACAAAATGGAAGAATGACACAAACTACGTAAATCTAGCCACAGTTACTTTCAAAGCACAAAGATAAAGATACTTTACTGAGCTTCTACTCTATGTAGGGGACTGTAGTATAGGAAGGAGTTACAAGGGAAAAACACCAGGTTTCCACTCTCAGGTCGCTTCAATCCAGAGTTAAGGAGAGGAGAAAAAGACACAAATCATTTGCAGAAGATGTCATTTCTAGTCTCATGACTGCAGTATGCACAAAATGTTCCGAAATATACAAGAGTCAACTAACCTAATTAGGGCTTGTATTTATTAAAGACTTCTTAAAGACTTATTTATTAAAGACTTCTTAGAGATGATTCCAATGGATGATCCTGAGTAAAGAAAGGGCCAGGGGAAAGAAACTTCAGGAAATAGCAACATGATAAAAGCACAAGTACAAGAAAAGACATGGTATTTTTAGGTAACATGTAGTTCAGTATTGCTGGATTTCTCTGCATGTTCAGTTGTTAAGGGAGACAACCAAGGGGGTAAAAAGCAGGCATGGGTCAGAACTCGGGGTCATGGCAAGAAACTTGGAATTATCCTTAATGGTATTATCTATATCATGGGGAAACAGCAGAATAGTTTCTACCTCACAAGTTGGTGTGAGAATTAAATAAATTAGCAAACACAGTGTACTCAGATCACTGCCTGGCATGTGGTACAAACTCAACAGCTGTTAGCACATTAGCTATGAGTCAGGGTTTCTCAAAGTGTGACATCTAAGAACAATATGTAACAGAAAATCCCCAGACAAACTAAATCAGAAAATCCCCAAGTGATTCTTATGTACATCAGTTCTTTAGAACCATTGCTCTGGGTGATGAAGAATCACTAAAGAGTAACAAGGAAGAGACATCTTTAGTATGTTTTGGATAGTAGCAAGAGTGACACAGAGAATGGGAGAGAGTAGCTTTATGCTTGCTCAGTTAGAAGGCTCCTGCAATGGTCTTTTTGGCAACATGGAATGCTAAGATTAGTTAGGGTAATGCTGACTAACAGGACAGCGCGAATTCATGGAATATTTACATTATAAAATAAGAAGGATTTTGCAGTTGGGTGGATGTACAAGGAAGAAAAACCCCAGGGTTTAGGGCATCTTTAAAAGGAAGCTAATCATATACGTTCAGGTAAAATGTGGCTCCCACTTCTCAACCCTTCCTACTTACACATTACATCATTAAGTTTCTACAAAATGGATATGATTAGTGATTTTAAGAAGGCAGTTTCATGAGACACAGAATATTAGGCAAAATACTAAAGAAATATGTAAAAGGAGTAAATACACTGAGTGCCTCACGGCCCACCACGCCCAGATTAAGATCAATTTCTTCCTTTTACAGCCATGAAAAGTATTTCTTGGAAGCTCTTAAACTAGTTGCAAAATAAATTAGATAACAGAGAACGTCACTTCATTTGGCTAAATTGAAAGACTTTATAACCAAGAAGTGTGAATAAATTATAAAGCTCAGTGAGGGGAGTAAAGCCAAAGCAGTGGGACAAAAGAAAATGTACCCTTTCAGACTACTCTTCATAGAGGTGAAGATGCAAAAGTCTTTTGGTGAGTGACCCAAAAAGGACAAACAGGGCTTCCATCACTAAACACAGTGCTCTGGCAAATAGCATCTTACTTTCTTCTTTATTTTTAAATAAAGCAAACAATCAGAAATGTGGAAGTGCTGTTCCTGAACTGCTTCTATATAAATGTCAAAGAAATCAAGGAAGAAAAGGGGTTTTCACCACTGATACCCAACAAAAACTCAACTTTGGGTCAACTCTATTCTCAAATTATTCTCAAATTCTCTTCCGTCAGCTGCTCATTTCAGAAAGAGAATCACTGCTCTGAGTTTTAAGATCTTCATAAAAATGATTCAGCTTTTTTTTTTTTTTTTTTTTTGTAACTTGGGCATACATTCGGCATTAGTTCTTCCTTCACCGGCATGCTGAAGTCAAAGAATGAAAGAACCAAGTAAACCATTAAGAAAAGCCTGGTCCAGCACTCTAATTTTATTGAAGAAATTAAAGTCCAAAGATTTAAAATTTTCAAATGTCACAGAGCCAAGAGGCAGAATTAAATTTATCTTCACACACATACTTCAAACTCTCTCTAACCATGTAAATGATGCCCAAATTTATCCTTCAGCCCTGAATTTTTTGCTAAGTAGCAGTATAACATTTCTAAGAACTAATTATTTTAAGGTGAGCTCCAAATCATAAAATATAACTTTTAAAGAACTGCCAAAACAGGCATCTCTTCACCTAACCAACTTTTCTTGATGACCTCTCTGTTAAGGATGGTTCTATTGTCCTAGAACAATGTCCAGTACTGAAAGAACACAGTTTACTACCAGCTGTCTTCTCACTTCCATTATAACGTTTTTTTGTTTGTTTGTTTGTTTTTTTGCGGTACGCGGGCCTCTCACTGTTGTGGCCTCTCCCGCTGCGGAGCACAGGCTCCGGATGCGCAGGCTCAGCAGCCATGGCTCACGGGCTCACTCCGCAGCATGTGGGATCTTCCCGGACCGGGGCACGAACCTGCGTCCCCTGCATCGGCAGGTGGACTCTCAACCACTGCGCCACCAGGGAAGTCCCAGCATAACGTTTTTTTAATCTTATATCTCCTACAACTTCCCCTCAACACGTAACATTACTTAGCTTGGCAGGGAGCACATTCATTAAGAGTCCAGGGATATCATGACAAAGGTGTCTTCCATTACCTTCTTTCAATCTATCCTCAAAGAAGTCTATTACATTACTGCTAGAAGTTCTTCCCTGTGTCTGGAAAACTCATTTCTCTTGATTTCTACTTGTTGAAATTCATCAATCCTCTATGAAATAGTTAAAAATTTATCCTAGGTATCTACAAAAACCTATATACTCAGTGGTGAATAACGAATGGTGAAATACTTGTCTCCGATGTCAGGACCAAGACAAGGATATTTACTATCATCACTTTGATTCAATGTTGTACTGCAGATCCTAGTCAGTTTTTGTTTCTGGGAATAAAGCAGAAAACAGGTCAGACAAGAGCTCTGACCCCAAAGTGCAAACGAGATGACTTCAGAAAATGTTAAGTGTTACAGACACAACAAAAAGGGGTTAACAGGTTACAATGGGATAGGAGTAGGAGACAGGTAGGTCACTCACTGTCACAGACTGTCTCTGAAAGATGCCAAGAGACCCAAGAACTGAATGGTGAGAAGCCAGCCAGCCAATGGAAGAACAAGAAGGAGGATATTTTAGGAAGAGGAAAGAGAAGTTAAAAAGCCCTGATGCATTAAAAAAAAAAAAAAAAAAAAAAAAAAGAGCTTGACTTCAAGAAACAGAAAGTCAGCACAGCACGGTGGGCACGAAGGAGTGTGGCATGAGGCCAGTTTGCAGAAAGTTGGGGAGGTGAGGTAAGACCAACTATGCAGTAGCTGACGAACAGCAAAGTTCACTGGGAATCATCCAGAGAGGTAAAGAAAAGCCTAGAGGCAGGAACCTAAGAAACTAAGACAGAAGATAATTTCACAAAGGAGCCATCAATTAAGATAAGGATAATATAATAGTTCCCAGTTTGCCAACCCCAGTACGTGAAGGCCTTAAAGAAAAGAGCTCAAGTGCAATGGGCTGAGGAGTAAATAAAAGCTCAAAAAGTATAAAGGATGAGTACTTAAAAATGCAAGAAAGATGACTGTGAAGGAAGGGGGGAAATACAGTGTAGCTTTAATAGGGAGTGATGGGGAACTTCCCTGGCGGTCCAGTGGTTAAGACTTTGCCTTCCAATGCAGGGGTTGTGGGTTCAATCCCTGTTCAGGGAGCTAAGATCCCACATGCCTCAAGGCCAAAAAAGCAAAACATAAAACAGAAGCAATATTGTAACAAATTCAATAAAGACTTTAAAAAAAAAATAGGGAGTGATGGCTCTTTGTTTTTCTTTTTAAAAGAGGGAAGATTTGAGCAAGTTTACATGTAGAGAGGAAAGAGCTAATGGAAAGGAAAAAAAAAAATACCAAAAGGGGATAAATGACAGCAAAGTTTTAGAAGAGGTGAAAGAGGTGGATCTAGAGCCAGAGCCAAAGATAAGGAGGAGGTCGTTTTCCTGATGGGGAGAAGGTTTGGGGCTCAAACAGGGTACTGATAAAGGTTTGCAAGGAGAACTGTGTGGTTATTCTTAATCATAAAGCTGGGCAGTATACGGGAACAGGAGGATTTGGCTGTAGCAGCATTTGAGAAGGCAACAGTCTGCACGTTAATTCCATTTTCTCCATAGTGTTTCAGCAGCCTGAGAGAGAACTGGAGAAGCAAACAACCAGTTATACTCTGTCACCTATGATTCCTTATCTTTCCTTATATTATAAATAAATATTTTTACATGGGACTTCCCTGGCGGTCCAGTGTTTAAGACTGTGCTCCCAATGCAGGGGGCACGGGTTCGATCCCTTGTGCGGGGGAACTAAGATTCAACATGCCACATGGCGCAGCCAGAAAAATAAAAGTAAATATAAATAAATAATATTTTTACAGTTTTTAAGGAATTTTGCCTTCCATTATAAAGAATACACAGCTTTGCCTACCACATCAATTAAAATTGAAAATTCTTTGATTATTCTTGATATCTTTCTTCCTGAGTGTCTTATACAAAGTAGGAACTTCACTATTTATTAATACTGATTAAAACAATGGATACAGTCACAAAATATTTTAAATTTTGAAATACAATTCAAGAAAATCCTATACTTCTCCACCAACTCTCATATAAGTCAATGACATCATAAAGACTAAGTTTACTAGGTAAGTCAGATGTTTGGAGCAACAATGCAACAGATTAGCATACACCCTTTAATTAGTCACTTGTTTAATAAAACACATCATTAGAAGTCATGTCGCCTTGTTTCATGACAGCCTTAAACATGGCATCTAAATCCCACTACTGCCTTTTTTTTTTTTTTTTTTTTTT
>NW_006789324.1:3389312-3413048 GCF_000442215.2 Lipotes vexillifer | reverse complement strand
AAGAGCCGGAATAGGTTGAGCAGGAGGGATTGCTGATTGGACGCGCCCTGTTGGGCTTCGACCAATCAACGTGAGACAAGACTGTGCCTCCTAGAGAGCGAGCGAGACGGTGGGAAGGGGTTTATGACCTGGCAGGTGCAGCTAGGGTGGGGGGGCAGGGAGTGTGCGTGCGCGTGCGCGATTGGGGGGTAGCTGAGGCGCAGCCCCAAGGGCAGAAGCGGCCACGGGGGCCTAAGGGTACGCAGGGCCGGCTCGGGCATCTTCCGGCCTCCTTCCTCGCCGGTAGGGCAACCTCCTGGCTACAGCTATGGAGACCCACACTGCTTCCACAACGTCTGCAGAAATAGATCCTACCCGTGAATAAAAACCACTCCAGATAGGGAGAGTTGATTTTCTTCTAGGCTCTCATTAGAAAACGATATTTTAATTTGCAGATAAGGCAAAGAAATGTGTTTCCTATGGGGGAAAAATACTATAAAGCTGCTTAAATCAAATAAGCTCTCACGAGATTACAAACCATGGGCAATTCTATTTTAAATGGGGCAAAATGTAGGAAAATGAAAAATGAAATGATCTTTTAGTTTTCAAAAAACATGGAAGATATCAATGTACAATGCTTCTTATTTTTCTTTAACGGTTGAAAACTTCTCTTTTCTGAGAATGTTCATGGGGGAAGGGGAGGTGTAAAATTGGAAACTCTCCAAGGTACTGATGTATAGCTTAGGCTATTGAAATGGGCTGGCATATTGTTAGTCTTGCTGTTGATTTACATCACTTCACTCATTCATAAACTCATCAATTCATGCTCTGTGTAAAAATGCAGCTGGATCCTTTATATTACTGCATCTTTATACTTAGACACTGAAAGTTTAAAACCGATGGATGACTGCAATTAAAAGCCCGCCAATATAAATCAGTCTCATTCTAAAAATACAGTACATGCATTTGCTATTGAGTCCCTTAACATTATTCCAGAACTTTCTTACCCTGTGTGGAGTATTTTATACTTCGGGACACTAGCAACATTAGTAATATGACTTAATGAAAAGTAAAAGATCTAAGAATTGAAGACCTTGTCTGAGTCTTGACTTGACTTCTCACTGGCAATGATGACAGCTTTCTCCTCTGGAACCCAACCACCACATTCCTGAAATAATGCTAATGACACTAACCTGCCCTGCATACCTCACAAAGGCAAAAATGATAACGGATGTGGAAGATTTTTATGAATTAAAAACTCCTTTGCCAAATATGAGTTACTGCAACCATATATGCTTAGAAGTGTATGAGAACACTTACTACTAAGAGCCACAGGTGATTAAACTACTTGAAGTATTTAAAAAGAGTAAGTGAGGGGCAACTGAGTTATCCTTCTGGACTTTATACAAGCAGAGAATAGGTCCTCAGGGAAGGATGCCCAGTTGTCCTCATGGTACTAGATCTAATGGGAAAATATGTGAAGGACATGACTGTGAATTCAGAGAAGAAGAAATACAAATATTTCAAACAAACATGAAAAGTTAGAAAAGTGCAAAACATGAATCATTGAAATAAAACAACACAAAACAATGTTGAAAAGAGTAAAGTACACTTTCATATACAACTGGAACAAGTATTTTAGAATATTTTTCTAAGTTTTTAATTATGAAATTAGCTTGCATTACATTATACCAGGAAAAAAAGATATTAAAGAAATGCCTGATACAATATAGGCTGTTATTTTCCAACTTCTGGCATTCATTCCTCAAAGTCAGCATCCATATTTGGAGAATTGAATAAAACTAATTTTTAAGCGCTAGCCATGGAATTATAAATTGGCACAATCTTTCTGAAAAGTTTTTGAGAATAGATATCAAGAATCTTTAAAATGTTCAAAGCCTTTAAGTCAATTTTACTTCCAGAATCTATTCTAAGAAAATAATCAGATGCCAACAAAGTTGTTGATTGCAGTGCTATTTATCAAAGCAAAAAAAGAAACAGCCATTAAATGTCTGAAAGAGGAATGATTAACTACATTATGATATATCCATACAATAAAATATATTGTAGATCTTAAAATATTTTGAAAGAAGTTTAATTACTCAGGGAAATGCTTCAAAATAATATTAAAATTAAAAAGTGATGATACAAATCTGTACATACAGTATGGATTTCTCTCTCTGTATATATATAGACACATATCTGTGTACGCATGTGTGTGTATATATGTATGTATGTATACACAGAGAGAGGAGAGACTAAAGGAAATAAACAAAAATGTGAATAGTAATAATGATAATATCTAGGTTTTGGAATAATTGGTAAGTTTTACCTTCTTTGTACTTTACAATAATTTTGAAAATTTCGATAGTGATCTTATCATCTGTAAACTCGAATAATACTTGTATATTTCTGTACATTTGTATATTGCTTAGGAATTTTTTTGGTGGTAAGTGGGTGAAATCAAACCTGGTAACTATAAAGAAAACAATGTTATTGCAAGTGTAGAAAATCTCACAGATTCGGAGAAAAATCTGAAGAACCCTGCATGGGAAAGGGCAGGTCCCAGAGCAGCTCATCAGCTCTAGGTAGCAAAAATTATAAGAAGTCTTTTCAGGAGAGCACCACCCAGATGAATATGATAAAATGGTTGCAAGTCTTTCTGAGTCATTCTGTTCAAGATTCGAGTTGCAGGAAGGGCATCTGATGGATCTATCAGGGATATGTGTCCAACCCTTTGCCAGAAGAGGACAAAGGACCTCGACTGGCTGCCCCACCAGGACTGCAGACCCAAGTTGAAATCATGGGGTGGTTGCCCCATGTGGATGGAGTAGGGGAGCTGGATGCCTGCAGACAAAAACAAAAACAGCAATTCTCTCCACATTTTCTCATATGGTTGCTGTGAAGACCAAATGCATATAAAATGCCTAACAGAATTCCTAGCTCATAATAGTTGCTCTATCTATTTTAACTATTATTTACACTGTGTGTATGTCTTAAGGTGTGTGTGTGTGTTTGCACTCATTAAAAAAACTGAAAGAAGATATATTAAAATGTTTGTAGAGGTTATTCACTGTGATTATTTTTTTTCATTTTCCTATTTTACCAAAATGAACTAATATTACCTTTTTAAAATAAACCAAAAAAATTTTAAGAGGAAGACGAGGTCAGCATGAGATTTGAAGCTCTGAATTGCACTCTAAGTGGATGGATACATGATGAAAGGAGTAAATCCCTGATTAAGTACCTTAAAAAGAATTGTAGTAGGCTCTCTTGTAAAGAGGAAATCTATGTCTTGCACACTCAAACCATGGAGTGAAAAAATGGAGAAGTCTAAGGTTTTCTCTGCTGATATGTAGATACCCTGAATGGCTGAGGGTGTTCACCAGCTAGAAGAAAACCCTGGCCTGGACAGTCATGGAACTAGACATTCAAAAAGAGCAGCCATTCTAGCAGAGTCACCATATCAGCAGCAGACAATCTAGTGGACCTTGCCAGCAAAGCATTCATTCCTGAAGCATTCCCCCACACAGAAGATCCAACGTCCGATCAGCATCGAGATCCACAGTCAGTTAAATGCAACAGGAGACATTTCTAGATTGTAAGAGTTTTCAGAATCTGAGAGCTATTTTGGAATAAGAATGCCCAGGCCCTGGGAAAGGGGATTTACAAGCCCTAGGTAGGGAAGAGAGATGATGACAAAAATTGACATTTTAAAACAGCTTCTAGTTCTCAGGCCTGTGATCACAGTCAGTGCAAGTGCCTAGCTCTGTTAAATACTGTACTGGGTTTAGGGAAGCAAGACCAGTCCCAAACACTAATCATGGGTGAGTTTTAGGCTTTGATAAAGAGACAATCTTGGACAGAATTGACTTGGGTACTCAGTAGATCTGAACTTTTAGGCGATGGGGTTAGGACAAACTTCATCCCCACAGGTATTTTCAGCCATGGTGACTATTGAGAAAGAAACTGGAGAAAGGGGGTCAAGGATGTGGACTACTTTCCACTGTGTATCAAAGGGAATACTTCACCCTGGCCAGGAACTCACTCCTGTTATGAAATTAATGTTCATTTGGAGACTGTGCATGACACTGAGAATTTTGCTTCTGGGGCTTTTATAGACTTAAGTGATTTTTATATCACTTAATGATACTGCTTTTTAATGCATTTTAGTTCAGTATTTACAAGTGATGTTATTACTAACCTGTTGGGTTGCCCAAAAAGAGATTATTCTAGGGTTTCAATGGAGAAGTTCAAGCCAAGTGCAAGTTCAAATTAAGGGTGAAGTCATCTCTGTCACGGATGAATGTACATCTACAATGCAAGGGATTTCAAATTTATACATAAGAAAAAATTGCAAGAAGTGACTCCGAGATGGAGATTAGCATGCAAAACGTTTATTAAGAAGTGCTCTTGGGAATAACAGCCATGGAAGGGAAGGAAAGGAAGCAGAAGTGCTCAGAGGGAGAAAGAAGGAAGGCTGTGATGCAGTCCTACTGAAAGTCCCAACCAATCCCTGGGGAGCTCTGAAGCTGGAATGACCCTTCTGAGATGTCTGAGTTTGGATGAAGGGGGCTTGATCCTTATGCCACCATGTTGACGAGTCCTTGGATGTGGACTATTGAGGAAAGGTGGCATGACAGCCTAGGCAATTCACAAAGGCTGATGGCTGTCTGCCAACAGCACTCCCACATGTTGGGATCTGGGTATCACATCACAGTATCATCTAAACAGCAGTAATGTCCACAGTCATTTAGGTAGAGGTGGGGGTACCATCACTCAGAACAGTAAAGCATGGTTCAGAAAAAGCATGGACAGGTAACCTTAACTGGGGAAATAGTATCATAACCACAAAGTTAAAATGGTCACAGAGGAAGCATGTTGGTATTCTTGGTTCTTGCATTGAGAAGGCACCAAAATGGAAAGGGGTCGTAGCCACAGTTATAATTTCACGTAGGGGCTTGGTGTCAAATCACTAAACAAATGCTGCCTTAGAGAATTTAAAACTGGAGTGCCTGGGGAAACAAAAGTTATGAAAGATAAATCACAACATAGGGTGATATTATCAATTGTATTTTACACTGATGGGAAGGAATGATTAGTTTGCCATTTATTGAGTGAAAATAAATATAACTATTTCATTTTATTAAGCATATTTAAACTCACCCCAAAGCTCTAAGTCAAATAAAATTGGACCAGATTATTTTATTTTGTCCTAAGGCACTCAGATGAGAAAAAAATGTAATAGCAAGGTATATGTTCTTAAAAGCTATGTTTTCAAAAACATAAAAACAACAGGTAACAAAAATAAACATTTAGTAAAATGTACTGATGATGTAACCAACCTAAAGTATCACTTAAACATATAAATCCTGTACTTTCTAGCTCAGCTTATTTAAGTGAATTACAAGACATGTCATCATTTTACACTCTGTTAGAAGAGATGATCCATATGCCTCACTCTGCTGGTGACCTATTTCTTCTATACAAAAATCCTTCTAATCCATGTAAGCAGATTTTTAAAATAAAATCTAAACACTGACACATAGTGGCTAATCACTTAATCCAAAGATGTTTGTCTCTAAAAAGCAAGCAAAATCTAACTTTACAGTATAACTACCCAAGGTACCTCCTATTGTTTTCAAGGGTATTGAAAATAAATATTTTAAAATAAGAAGTTCTTTAATTTACATTATATAAATGGAAAGTGAATAAAATCACATTCATGAGACAAGGTTCACAGAAATAATAATAAGAGCATGATTTCTAAGAATGACAGAGATCACTGTGTTAGAGATACTGCTTATATTTTATTATAGCTTGAGAAAACTATACTTGAAACCATTGTGGCTAAACATGATATTCTGAAACCTCCACACATATATCAATTGAAAATACAGGAAGTGATTTTTGCCTGAGGAAATGTATCTTCCTCACTCTCCATGTGTTAGATAATATAACTTATGTAGAATTTAATACATCTTAAAATACCAAAATGCTAAAAGGAAGAAATTTATCAGATCATTTAAGGACAGAAGAAGGGGGGAGCTATCTAGCCATAAAAAGTTGGGCTGTAAAAACAAAGACAGAAATGCCAGGAAAGATGTGTGATGAGTTTGTTAATAGAAGCAGTTGTAGGAAATACCTCGAAGTCCAGTTATGGTTAATAAAATTTTTGAAATGATTTAACCAAATAAATAAATACTATGTTACATGATTTGGAAATATTTTCCAGATATCCCCCAAACAAAACAAAACAAACATAAATTAAAAAACTGATCAGGGCTTAGCTTTATAGAGAAAAGAGAGAAGCTGCACATTTCATTAACGTATGGGACTTCACGCTGGAACAGTGTTTTGTATGAACATGATTGGTAACCATGAAGATATCCAGTCCTGAGGCTATAAAGACCTACGACGACAACAACAGCAACAATAATAACAGCTAAAATGTATGGAGTACTTATTAGGTGCTAAGCTCTATTCTAAGTGCTTCATCTTTGCTAATTCATTATCCTCAACAAACTGACAAGGTAGGTAACACTTTTAATCTTTATTTTATAGATGAAGAAACTGATCATATAATGAATAAATTGCATACTTCAGAAAATCTCTTTTCAAATGTAAAGAGGAGAATTCTCCTAGGGGAGATCAGAACCATTTTTTTTTAAGCTTTATTGAAGTATAATTGATATACAAACATTTACACACATTTAATATATGCATATTGATGAGTTTGGACATCTGTGTATACCCATGATGCCATCACCATAATCAAAGTTCTAAACTCAGCCATCACCTCCAAAAATTGTGTTCTTTGTGTGTGTGTGTGTGTGTGTGTGTGTTTTGTGGTTAGAACTGATTTTTTAAAAGACAATCATTGCAAAATAAAATATAGCATGTACAGTTCTTCAGTCATTGTTTCTGTACTTTCCCTTGCTACTGAAATATTTCTTCAGGCAGTCAAGATTCTTTTTGTTTAACACTGTGAAGCAAGCGAAGCCATCATGTCTAGATGAGTGAAATTAAGTGTCGCTGTTAGAGAATCTGCTGACTGAAGCCTAGTGACTAAAATACATGACTGAGAGACCTTGAATGGATTAAGATTTTGACTTTTTTTATCTGAAGATGAGCTGGACCTGTTATTTCAAATATAATTTTTCTTATAAACTTCACATGATTTTTCTGAGGAATAATTAAGTTGACCATTTGGACTGAATAACTGGCCGACTCTTGGGGGTGTATTTTTTTATGTTCAAATTGGTTTTTAGGCTATAGTTGCCACATTCTCTCTCTCTCTCCATATATATATTTCAATAGAACAAAAAAAATTACTGTTTACCCTTAAATCTTCTAAGAATAAGGACATTCTCTTACATAACCACATATAATTATCACACTTGGGAAATTTAACATTGATACAATATTATTATTAAATATGCAATCCTTCTTTAAATTTACCTAATCACCCCCAATTATTTTCCTTGCTCTGGAATCCAAAAATCAAGAAATCAAGGACCATGCATTGTGCTTATTGCCAAGTTGCTTTAGTCTACTCTAATCTAGGTCAGTTCCCCAGCCTGTGTGTGTGTGTGTGTGTGTGTGTGTGATTTCATGACAGCAACATTTTTGAATAGTCCAGTCCAGTAACATTTGTCAGGTTGTCTCTTCATGACCAGATTTGGTTTTACCATTTTTAGCAGAGATTATATAGGAGCTCAGTGTGTCTCCTTGGCAGGAATATGACATTGGATTGTCTGATTATGGGAGATGTTAGATTTTATAATTTAGTCAGATAGTGTCCACCAGATTTCTCCATTGTAATTACTTAGTAATTTGAGACTGTGTGAATATATGGTTCCCCAAAAGTTTGTCACCCAATGCTTTTGCTTTTAGCTTCCATTGTTAATTATTGCCTGAATTAACTATTACCACGATGGTCACAAAATGGTGCTTTTCTACTTCCATTATTCTTTTTACATCTATTAGCTGACATTATTCTGTTAAAAGAAAAAAGACTTTTCCTCTTATCTCCATATCCACCTTTTACTTTTTAAAGTATAAATATGGATGCATAAACGTGTTTTTATTCAATATGATATAATAAATTCTTGCCACTATTTTTTTTTAATCATCAAACTGTCCCAAGTTCAGCCAATGGGAACCCCTTCAAGTTGGCTTCTGAGTCATTTCTGCATACGTCTACGGTTTTTTAAGCTCTTCCATACACAAGACATTCCAGGTTCCCCTTGTATTGTACTTTCCTGTCCCTATCTTGACATCAGTCATTTCTTAAAGAAGCCCTGGCTGCATTTTATGGGGAATGGTGTTTAGTAATACTGAATTTCTATGACCAAAGCAGGTTACATTTCCCAATTATAATTTCATTCCTTGGACATTAGATTTTAGTACTGTGTTAAAATAATAACATCCCTGTAAAAACTAAAATATTGAACCTAGTAGCCATTTACACTTCAGGGTGAAAGTACTTAACAGCTCGTATATTTTATAAGGGGTTGGAAGCAGAGAGAATGAGGACTCTGGACAATGTGAAAGTGGGGGTGGGGGAAGTGGAGAAGTGAGACGGCTCCATGGATGGAAAGAAAGCTAACATCAATTTCTTCTATTCCGGGCACCATCACGTACACAATTTAAATTAATCCTTACAACAATCCTTATGTTTGCAAATGAGGAAGCAACTTCTTCAAAGTTGCAATATTTATGGCAGATAGCCCAGAACTAAAACCCTTTTTGTTTGGCCCCAAAAGCCTCATCTGTGCTTTCTCCTATCCCATTGTGTTCTGCAAGCCAAGCAAGGAGGTCTGTGAGCCAGAAGGACAAGTACCAACCACTTCAAGTCTCGAGAATAGCAAACTACGGTCATGCTGCTTTCCCTGCTCCACTTGAATTGTTCATTGTGACTTGCATGCAGAGCTACCCTCACAAATATTGTCCTTCAGTTGAGAATAAGGTTCAAACATTTCTCTCTGCTGCTCAGGAAGTCTGTGGGAAATAATTCTATTTCATTTGCTTTCAGTGTTGATTCAAAAAGAACAGATAGGCATCTCAAACTGAATGCTGTCTCAGTTGGATTATTCATTACAAGTACTGCCTGTTGCCAGAAGTTGGTGCTAGTGGTGGGAAAGCTTGTTGTAGGCTTGTCAGAGATAACTGAGGCAAGTTGCCTGAAAAACAATGTCACGTACAAAGCCCATGGTCAAGTTCCTGAACTCTCTTGAGTCTCAGTTTTCTCACTGTAAATGCGGATAATAATAGCTTGCGTACCTGAAGGAAGGAGGCAGGATATCTAGGACATCAACAACCACCTATTAAGTATCTTCTATAGACAGAACATTTCCTTTGACACTGGAAATGTGCAGAAGTATACGGCAGAGTGTCTACCCTTACTATGCTTGCCATCTAATTGGGGATGCTGAACTTGCATATAAAAAAAGGCAAATCAATTTTGTAACACACCATGTGAGTGTCAAAGACAAGAGAAACGATTAATTACCAAGGACATTATAAGCTTCCCAATTTAGAATAATAATAAAATACAACTTTCTCTTTTTTCTACCAATGTTTTAGAAATGAAAATAAGAAACAAGGAAAGAATGGGCAAAGGAACAGTGGAACAAATGAAGAGAGGGAGAAGGGAAGGGAAAAAACACAAGAGGAGCAATAATGGTAACTCCATAGGTAAATTAAAAGTCAGTATTAATGTATTTTTACTTTGTAACTCCTTGTTTTCCCTATATGGTTTAAAGAAAATGGCATAAAATAATAAGCCTATTTTTATGGGTACACAAAGTATAAAAAGTAATTTGTGACAATAACATAAAGGGAGGGATGGAATTGTACAGGAACAAACATTTTATACATAATTGAAGCTAAGCTGATATTAATTCAAACTAAATTGTTATGAATTAAAATGCTAATTGTAATCTCTAGTGCAACTACTAAGAAAATAACTTAAAAATGTGTGGGAAAAAATGAGAAAGGAATCCAAATGGAATACTAAAAAATACATATTGAACTCGAAAGAAGGCAGTAATGGAGGAATTGAGGAACAAGAAAAGATATAAGACATATAGACAGCCTATACAAAATAGAAGTCCTTCCTTATCTGTGATTACATTACAGGTAAATGAAATTAAAACCTCAATCAAAAGGCAAAAAAAATGGCAGAATGGATTAAAAAACATGATTCAACCATACTATATCTACAAGAGACTCACTTTAGATTCAAAGGTAAGCTAGGTTGAAAATTAGGAGATGTGAAAAAATATTCCATGCAGACACTAATCAAAACATGCTGGGGGCTTCCGTGGTGGTGCAGTGGTTGAGAATCTGCTTGCCAACGCAGGGGACGTGGGTTTGAGCCCTCGTGTGGGAAGATCCCACATGCTGTGGAGCAACTAGGCCTGTGAGCCACAACTACTGAGCCTGTGCGTCTGGAGCCTGTGCTCTGCAACAAGAGAGGCTGCAACACTGAGAGGCCCGCGCACTGTGATGAAGAGTGGCCCCTGCTCGCCGCAACTAGAGAAAGCCCACGCACAGAAACGAAGACCCAATATAGCCATAAATAAATAAATAAATAAAATTTAAACAAACAAACAAAAAAACATGCTGGATTGTCTATATAAATATCAGACAAAATAGAGTTTAAGGAAAATTGTTATAAAAGGCTATTACATAGTGATAAAAGCATAATACATCAAGAAGTTATATTAAGTATAGACACATAAACAGAGCACCAAAATATATGAAGCAAAAACTAACAAAGGGGGCTTCCCTGGTGGCGCAGTGGTTGAGAGTCTGCCTGCTGATGCGGGGGATGCGGGTTCGTGCCCCGGTCCGGGAAGATCCCACGTGCCGCGGAGCGGCTGGGCCCATGAGTCATGGCCGCTGGGCCTGCGCGTCCGGAGCCTGTGCTCCGCAACGGGAGAGGCCGCAACAGTGAGAGGCCCGCGTACCGAAAAAAAAAAAAAAATAAAAAAAAAAAAAAACTAACAAAGGGATGAACAGTAACAGTAGGACATATATATATATATATATATATATATATGTATATATACACACACCCCACTTTCAATAATGGATAGAACAACTACACAGAAATCAGCAAGAAAACAGAAGACTTGAAAAACATTATAAGCCAACTGGATCTAAGAGACATATATAGAACACACCACCCAACAGCAGCAGAATACACTTTTTTCTCAAGCGCATATGGAACATTCTCCAGGAAAGATGATATGTTAGGCCACAAAATAAATTTCGATACATTTAAAAAGGCTGAAACCATACAAAACATTTTTTCTGACCAACATGAAATAAAATGAGAAATCACTATAAAAGTCCAGAAGAAAACATAGAAGAAATGCTCATGACATTGGGTTTGGCAATGATTCTTGCATAACACACCAAAAAGCACAAGCAACAAAAGCAAAATTACATATGTAATTACACTAAAAATCTGCACAGTGAAGGAAACAATCAACAGAATGAACAGACAAACTAAGAGTGGGAAAACATATTTTAAAACCGTATATCTTATAAAAGATTAATATCCAAAGTATATAAGGAACTCCTACAACTCAACAGCCAAAAAAAAACCAAAAACAAAAAAAAGATTAAAAAATGGGCAAAGAACTTGAATTAACATTTCTCTAAAGACATACAAGTGGCCGATAGGTATATGAAAAGATGCTCAGCATCACTAATCACCAGGGAAATGCAAATCAAAACCACAATTAGATATCACTCACACCTGCTAAGATAGCTATTATATATATATATTTAAAAGGTAACAAATGTTGGTGAGGATGTGGAGAAATTGGAAACCTTGTACACTCTTGGCAGATGTAAAATGTAAAAGGGTGAAGCCTCTATGGAAAACAGTATGGGGTTTCTTCAAACAATTAAAATTATACTTACCATATGATCTAGCAATCCTACTTTAAGGTATATATCCAAAAGAATTGGAATCAGGATCTCTACAAGGTATATGCATTCCCATGTTCATTGCAGCATTATTGACAATAACCAACATATAGAAACAACCTAAATATCCATTAACAGATGAACGAATAAATAAAATGTGGTATATACATACAATGGAATATTGTTTAGCCTTAAAAAAGAAGGAAATCCTGCCATATGTGACAACATGGATAAACCTGGAGGACGCTATGCTAAGTGAAGTAACCCAGTCACGGAAGAATAAATGCTGCCTGATTTCACCTATATGAGGTATCTAAAACTGTCAATCTCATAGAAACAGAGAATAGAATGGTGGTTGCCAGGGGCTGGAGGGAGGGAAAATGGGGTGGCGCTGTTCAACAGGTATAAAGTTTCAGTTATGTCACATGAAAAACTTCTAGAGATCTGCTGTACAACACTCTGCCTATAGTTAACCTATAATAATACTGTATTGTACACTTAAAGTTTGTTAACAGAGTAGATCTCATGTTTAGTGTTCTTCAACACACACAAAAAAAACTTTTTAAAGACAGAGGAAAGAAAGAAAGAAAGAAAGAAAGAAAGAAAGAAAGAAAGAAAGAAAGAAAAGAAAGAAGGGAGGGAAGGAAGGAAGGAAGGAAGGGAGGAAGGGAGGAAGGAAGGAAGGAAGGAAGGAAAGAAGAAATGGGAGGAAAGAAGAGAGGGAGGGAGGCAGGGAGGAAGATAAACAGGAAAACTGCCAAATTCACAAATATGTGGAAATTAAACAACACACTCTCAACCAATGGGTCAAAAAAGAAATCACAAGAAATTAGAAGATACTGTGAGATGAATGAAAAAGAAAATACAACACACCAGAACTTATGGGATGCAGTTAAAGCAGTTCTTGGAGAGAAATTTATGGTTCTAAAATGTCTACATTAAAAAAAGAGAAAAACCTTATATCAATAATCTAAACTTCCTAAGAAACTAGCAAAGAAAACTCCAAACTAGCAAACTAAATCCAAAGCAAGTGGAAGGAAAGAAATAACGAAGATTTGAGTAGAGATAAATGAAACAGAAAATAGAAAAATGGTAGGATAAATGAAATAAAAGCTGGTTCTTTGAAAAGATCAACAAAATTACCAAACCTTTAGATCTACTAATCAAGAAAAAAGATTCAAGTCACTAAAATAAAAAATGAAATGAAGATTTACTGTTGACCTTATAGAAATAAAAATGGTTATAAGAGAATGCCGTAAACATTTGTGTATCAACAAATTAGATAATCTAGATGAAAAGAACAATTACTCAAAACACACAAACTACCAAAACTGAATCAAGAAGAAATAGAAAATCTGAATAGACCTAATTATTTTGATCAATAATCAAAAGCCTCCAAAAAAGAACACCTCAGGACTGCGTGGCTTCACTGGTAGAGTCTACCAAGTGTTTCAAGAAATAACACCAATCCTTCTCAAACTCTTCCAAAAAGAGGAGGAAACACTTCCTAACTCATTCTATGAGGTCAGCATTACTCTGATATCAAAACGAAACAAAGACATTACAAGAAAAGAAGACTATAGGCCAATATCCCTTTTGAATATAGATGCAAAAATCCTCATCAAAATATCATCAAAACAAATCCAAGAGCATATTAAAAGGATTATACCCCATAACAAAGAGTGATTTTTATCCCAGGAATGCAAGGGTGGTTTAACATATGAAAAGCAATCAGTATATTACATCATATTAATAGAAAAAAAAGAAAAAAACCCTCACAGTCATTTCAATTCATGCAGAAAAGGCCTTTGACAAAGTTAAAAAGTCAACAATCTTTCATGATAAAATTATTCAGAAAACTAGGAGTAAAAGGCAACTTCCTCAACATGATAAAAGCCATGTGTGAAAACCCCACTCAGTGTGAAAGAATGAAAGCTTTCCCCCCAAGATCAGAAATAAGATGAGAATGTCCGTTTTTGTCACTTCTATTCAACCTGATACTGGAAGCTCTAGCCAGGGCAACAAGTCCAGAAAAAGAAAGAAAAGGCCTCCAAATTGAAAAGGAACAGGCAAAACTATCTGTATTCAAGGATGATATGAATATATATACAATCTACATATGTGTATACATACACATACACATATATATATACATATATATGTGTATATATATATATATGTATATATATATCTCACAGAGCTAATAAAGGAATTCAGAAGAGTTGCAGGAAACAAGACCAACATATAAAAATCTTATAGTAGTTATTTCTATACACCAGCAATGAACAATCTGAAAAAAACAGAACAATTCCATTTAAAATCAAAATGAATAAAATAGTAATAAATTTAACTAAGGAGGAGTAAGACTCGTACACAGAAGACAACAAAACATTGCTCAAAGAAATTAAAGAAGACCTAAATAAATGGAAAGGCATTCCATGTTCATAGATTGGAAGACTTAATATTGTTAAGAGACAATACTCTTCAAATTGATCTACAGATTCAATGCAATCTCTATCAAAATTCTAACTGCCTTTGTGAAGAATGGACAAGCTGATTACATCCCTTGCATGTAATTGCAAGGGATACCAAATATCCAAAATCTTGAAAAAGAACAAAATTCTTCATACTTCTCTATTTCAAAACTTACTATAAAGCTACAGTAATCAAAACACTGTGGTGCTGGCATGAGGACACACATATAGATCAACGGAATATAATTCAGAAACCAGAAATAAACCCAGACATCTATAAGGTACCAAGAATATTCAATTGGTGAAAGAATAGTCTTTTCAACAAATGGTACTGGGACAACTGGATATCCACACACAAAAGAAGGAATTTGGATATCTACCTCAACCATACACAAAAATCAATTCAAAATGAATCAAAAGACCTAAATGTAAGAGCTAAAACTCTAGAACTCTTGGAAGGAAACACAGGTGTAAATCTTCATGACCTTGGATTAGGCAATGGTTTCTTAAACAAGATATCAAAATCATAGGCAACAAAAGAAAAAAAAATAGATAACTTAGTCTTTATAAAAATTTAAAAGAGTACTTTTGTTCATCAAAGGACACTGTCATTTAAATAAAAACAACTACAGAATGGGAGAAAATATTTGCATATCATCTATCTGTTAAGAGACTGTCTGCAGAATATATAAATAACTTACAATGCAACAAGAAGATCAAACAATCCAATTTAAAAATGGGCCAAGGATCTGAATAGACTTTTTTCCAAAGAAGGTATTTTAATGGCCAATAAGCACATATAAAGATGCTCAAAATCATCAGTCACTAGGGAAATACAAATGAAAACCACAATGAGAAACCACTTCACCCCCACTGGGATGGCTACAAGCAAAACCAAAGCAAAGCAAAGCAAAGCAAACAAACAAACAAACAAAATAACAAGTGTCTGTGAGGTGTGAAGAAATTAAAACACCTATACATTGCTGGTAATAATGTAAAATGGTGCATCCACAATGGAAATGCAGCTTGGTAGTTCCTCAAAGAGTTAAATATTGAGTTAGCATAAGACCCAGCGATTCCATTTACAGATATGTACCCAAAAAAATTTAAAACAGGTGTTTAAATGAAAATTTGTATGTGAATGTTCATAGCAACACTATTCACAACAGCCAAAAGGTAGTAACAACTCAGTGTCCACCAACTGATAAACGGATAAACAAAATGTGGTATTTGTGTACCATGAATGTTATTCAGCCATAAAAAGGAATGAAGTACTGATTCATGTTACTATTTAGATGAACCTTGAAAATGCTTTGCTAAGTGAAAGAAGCCAGACACAACGGCCACATATTCTATGACTGTATTTATATGAAATGTCCAGAACAGACAAATCCATGGGAACAGAAAGATTAGTGGTTGCCAGGTGCTGGAGGGGAAGGGGAAGGCCCAGTGACTGCTCAATGGGCACAGCCCTTCTTTGTAGGTTAATGAGGATACTGTAGGATTAGATAGCGGTAATGCTTGTAAAACATTGTGAATTTATAAACACCACTGAACTGGACAGTTTAAAATGATGAAAAGGATGAATTTTATGCTATGTAAATTTTACCTCAATTAAAACAATACTGGAGAAGAGAGAAAGCACTTAATGATTCTTATTTTATGGCCAGTCTTATCTTAGGCTTTTTCCGTCTGTTTTCTTGTCAATACAAGTGGACCATAAATTCATTTGTCCATAAGTAAGTCATGACCTAAATGAAGAGAATTTCCCAGCTGGAATTAAAACTTTAGAATTTGTTCTGATTCTACCTCCTCTGTGAAGCATTCCCTTAACTCTCCTAAGACAAAAAAAATTGCTTACATATTACGGAACGCTTCTCTACCTTCTTCCAGCTTCTGACATTTGCACACGTTATGCCTTGGCTTTATTTTTCCATGTGTTTTCTTTTACCATATAACATGTTTGTTACCTGGTTTCTGAGCTCCTCAAGATCAGGACGGGTCCTTTGTGTTTACAGTTCTGTGCTCAGCACATAGTACATGCTCAATGAAGGTTTTTCACGGGCCAGCTGGAGTCACATATTTGGTTCCTGTAAATATACTACATTAATGGCTCCTAAAATAGCCATGCCTGCTTGACTTGCCTGTGCAACACTCAGCATCCATTTCCCAGAAAGAAACTAGGTCACATCTGGGACGCATGAACAGTTTTAAGAAAAGTTCCGTCTAAAACTCAAAACCCTTCAGTGTATATCAAATATAATCAAGCTGATGATGCCAAAAAACTGTAAGGGATTAAAACTTCATTTCATTATTACATTTTTGGTCTTTGCTCTTTTACTTCATTTAATAAGTTTTATAGCAACAGAACGACTTGCACATGTTGAGAATCAAAACAGGATGAAAATGGCGAAAAGAAAAGCAAAACATTTCACTTTATGCTTCTTTTTCTTTGTTTGTGAGTTCTCCCCTGCGCTGTGGTTATTTTGTACCAGGTCTGTCTTTTTGGTTATGGGGACAACTTGTGCACATAAGATCTAAGACATCTCTGCCTTCCTGTAAAAATGTGTGTCAACAGAGAAAAAAATAGATTTCTATCAATAAAGAGGATCTGAGGATGTGAGTCTCTCCTGACCGCAGTAACATGTAGGATGCTTCAGTAGGGAAGCACTTGGAATTACCTACCTTTGGTGGTTTCTAGGGACAACAGCAGAATTTGCTGGGTGCCCACAAACCTTTGGTTGTCCCTGTGCCAGAACATAGTTCATGTGTTCTTGTTACTTCCTCTTTTGTTTGTGATTCTTAAAGTATCCTTTTTGTGTGAAAAGGAGGCAAAATACTTCCTTTCTGATAGCACATCCTTGGGAAATCATAAATTGTTCCAACATGGAATGGCACAAGAGCACAGTAGGCATTCCATTAATTATATTATGCCCACTCACCTCCACTCTTCCCCCAGGTACCTAAAATGGCACAAAGAAAATTCACATTCTCGCTCTCTGCTGCACCATTTCCCTCTGAATTTTTTTTGAAACCTAGGACAGATTTTACACCTTCATAAATGCTAGCATTTTGTTGCTGTTGCTCAGGCTAAACGGGCCGATTGATCCTGCTTCTTTCTCTTTCTTCTGTTGACATTCCATATTGGAGAAAGGAGGTCATCTGATGGAAAGGATCTGAGTTCTGTGTCTCAAATTCTGGTGAAATCTGTTCTCCCTTATCCTGTCTCAGACACCTTACTTCAGATTTATCAGCATTTATTGAATATCTGTTATAAATAGTGACTGGTTCTCTGCTTGGCTGTAGTAGGGGCTCAAAAATCGACTCTATTCCCATCTCCCTCCCATTTGTTATAAATATTCATTGTCTTAGTCAGGGCCGTGGCCAGAAACAGAAAACATGTTCACATTGGATTCTGATGAGAATTAAATGCAGTGACAGTTTACAGAAGTATGAATGGAGTGATCCTGAGGCACCCAGAGATATAGCAAACGTCAAGTAGCTGTTACTCTTTAGGCCTAAAGAAGCAAGGGGAGGCCACAGTATCATGGAGCTTGGTGAGAGCTGGTGCTCTGAAAGGCTGCTGCCCATAAGGGCTACAGTCATAAAGGGACCAGCTACCATTAGACTCTCGGCATTGAAGAGGTGGGGAGAGGTTACTCCTTGTTGGCTGAACTGAACAGGAAGCCAGAGGGCAAAGGGAGCATGGCTGATGCAGGGCATCTCTGTCTGCAGGGCAGAGAAGTGAAGGGCATGGATCTAGGTGACCAAATGGAAAATAAAGAGCATGCTCACTTCATAATTTAACTTCAGAGCAATTCATGAAGCAGCATTATTATCCAAATTTTACAAATGACGACACTGAGGCAGTCAAGTTTAAATAACTTGCTGAAGGTCACGTGGCTACTAGGTGGCAGCCTTTGGATTTAAATTCACGTCTTCTAGTTCCACACCTATTCTTTTATACCAAAGTGTCTGTCTTACACTTTACATTACATGACCAACCTTATATTTCTGACAATGTGAATCTTGTAAATGATTATGACTTCCATATTTAATTTGGCTGTTAGGAAATTCAGAGTCAAATGTTAAGCCCCCATTGCTAAGTGTGCAGGACTTGGGGGCTTGCATTTCTCAGTGGCCTTAACTTACTGTTTTGATCTTACTTTCCTTTTGCCCTGATTTTTAAAATCTTTTTATATTACAGATATTCTCTTCCATGTCTTTTTTGAAGAGGTGAAGGATAAACAAATGAATAAATGAGTAGCTAGTATCTGTGTAACCTTGGGCCTGTGCTTGATCAGCCTTTCTCCTAATACAGACTACCACTGTATAGGGACCCCTAACCCTCACCTCCACCCTCAAACACACACATCCATGATCTCTGCCTCAGAGTTGGTTTTATCATCACAGCCTTTTTCAACAAACTACCCCCAGCAGCCACTACCCATCAATTAATATTGGCAGGGGAGTTGAAACCTATTTGCTATGCCTGGTATAATATGACCAGTAAATTGACCGATAAATCTACAGGGTCTATAATATGGAAATGCCCTATGGAGAGAGTAGCTTCTTTTTTTTTAAATTTAATTTATTTAATTAATTTATACAGCATGGAGAGAGTAGCTTCTATGTTTAATCGCAGACATCCTGAGAGCCTTTTACTTAAGCTCATTGTATGTGATGCGCACCATTATAGTCTGACTGCTTCCCATACTTCAGTAAGAGGCAAGATGAACAATATGGGAGTGCACTCCCTCTACAAATAATTAATTTTTCTTCTTCAGACTCAAATGTGTGGCATTATTCCAAGATATCTCAATGGGTATTTTTTAAAGTTGCTTGCTATTGGTTTTTATCATTCTAGATAAAGGCCTATTTGGCCTTATTAATAGAGTTAGCTCTGCTAAAGCTGCCGGGTCACAATAACATTGTCTCACATCCTGAAGCAGCACGACTGCACCATTCAGAAGACAGTGGAATTTGTTTAAGCAATTTGAGACTTGGATTTCATTCAAGACCATTTAATGGTTCCCAAAGGACCATTATTAAGAAGCCTTGCCCATTAAGTTTGTAATGGCACTGGAATCAAAATATTACAGATAAAGCAGTTTCTTAGAGTTCTATACGTATTGGTATATTATAATGTGTTTTCAGGTATATCATTTCATAACCTCCAAACAAAGCTTTAACAAGTTTCATAGTAATGCACATATCTGCCTGTAGGTATATAAATATATAAACACAATGAGTTTGAGTCTGTGGAGGATCTACCCAAACTTGCTGATTGCCATCATTAATATGTTCTTTAATCAAATGGTTCACCTTCTACTCTGCTGTGTGAAACTCAGGTTCACTGGCCTGTGAGCTTTGATCATAAGGAATGATTATTCTTTTCCTCCACCGACAGCCTGAGCACTTTCTCTTTCTCCCCCAAGTCCACAGATTGACACAGATGTGGCTATTTCTGATTCAGATACAGTCTGTTCTTTGATGTGTTTGAAACTAAAACTAAGAAAGTGTTCAGGATTCTGACCCCTTCCAATGTAGAATCTTCCTGGAAGTTCTTCTTTTCCATGTCCTTACTACTCCTCTATTTGTTTCAAAGATGAACAATGAACACATTGATGATGTTTTCACATTTAAAAAATTACTGTCTCATATATCACCTCATTATTTTTCCATATCATCCCGTATAGTGGATATCATGGTTTATACTTTACTAGTGGAGATACTAATGCTCTGGCATTCAGAGCTACACTAGCTCTGGGAGGGTCAGCTGATCCAGTGATGTCATAGTCATTAGTGTTCATCATTTATTGCTGATTTTAAAATATCTGCTGTTCATTTTTGTGTGTACAACACAATACCAGACATTGGGAGTGATACACAGATCTACAGAACAAATCGGAACATGTCCTCCAAGCCCCAAGAGTAACTTACAGGTGCCATACTTCTTTCTTCCTCCAAGTCTTTCCAAGTACTGGTTTTTCCGCCTAACTCTTCTTGACTCTTCCGCATTTCTCTAAACTTCATGAGCAGGGTAGCAGGTCTGTATTCACTGCTGTATCCCTGTCACTAGTGCTCTGTACATGGTAAACGGTCCATCGGTATTTGATGACTGATTTTTGACCTCGGCATATCAATTTGTCTCTTGCTGTCCCTGCAGAAATTTCGGTTCCTTGTTGCCCCGTTGTAACTACAGCTCACATTTCTCTTGCTCTTGGAGTCCTAATGCCATTTCTGCACTCTGAAATAAACTCCTGAAAAATAAGTGATACAGATGGTCTCAAAAGTCTTTTTTCTGTGACAATTTGTCTCGAAACTTGACCTGGGCCCACTGTCAGTCCAAAATAGAAAGAGTTGATCAGGGACAACACTGAGAACTAAGCATAAAGCCTGTTAAAATTCACCAGTTTAATAAAAAATTAATCAGTTTCTGACTTTTGTACTAGAAATAGAATCATAAATTATATCCTTTGCAAATCCAGATTCTCAGCTATATTAATTGTTAACACTCAGCATATAATATCTATGACAAAGTTACAATAAAATTATTGCTTCCAGAGAGAGTAGAACATAAATTTAAAAGATTTAACAGGAGGGAATATCCTGACTCCATTATAATGTTCCGATGTTGTTTCACAGACATAAGAAATATTGTGCACACACTTAACTGTATGAAACTTCGTCATCATCATCATCATCATAATCTTCTATTCAAACATCTCTGCATTTCTGGCATGAGCACCGGGGCTGGAGCATAGTGTGTACTTAGCAAATGTTTTTGAATTGAATGAATACACTTACTACGACTGATCCTTGACAAGAAATTTATGGTGTACAAAGTGAACAGTTATCCAGACATTATTCCATTGGAACCTCATAACAGCCTAGTGGGTTGGATAGAGGGATGACTACCAACTCTATCTTAAAAATAAGAAAAGAACAACTCAGAGGGATTAATTGATTCATCTAAGTTCACATACAGCTAGTATGTGATAGAGCTGTCATTCAAATCCAAGTCTTGCAATTCCAAGTCCCGAGGCTTTTCTGGCTTGATTTTCAAACTTAAGTTTATATATGGTATGAGGACTGAGAATTCCTTAACAAGTCAAGTGGCACTCAATATATTTGTAAAATATCAAAATAAAATTTTTCTAATTTTTAAAATTAGAGAGTCATTAATCTAAATAAATACAGACACCATTAAAACAAATTTAGAACCTGCAAATAATTGAACACATTGTCTTAGGACTAAAATGAGAGGAAACCACGGGGTATGTGGAATAAAAACAATCATGCTGTTAGGGAAATGTCAGTATCTCTTAGTCTGAAGGAGTGAGTAATTATCACAAGAGGCAAGGAAAAATAAACCGTAATTAAGCAATGATTGTAATAGTGTTCCTCTGGGGATAATTGTTTGTCTTTATTGCATTTCAGCAACACTACTCTATAGATGATATAGAACCTACCATTTTCATTTTAATAGTTACAGTTGATCCATGCATTTTTAAATCTATGATTTTAATAAATTGTTTTCTTAAGGTATTTTAAGTTTAGTAACACTTTAGTTTTTATGTAAGGCACTATGAACATTTTTAAACAACCAGTGCCTCATTATTTAACAAAAACAACAGACCATTGTTAATTCATTTGGCCCAACAATGAATAAACATCAATAACTCTGCAGTAATTAGAGCTGCTCAGAGAGACAGAGCAACTCAGGACCTCCACATTTTACTGAAATCCTCAGGCTGAGGCTGGTAGGGGTGCCAAAGAGAAAATTCCAGCATCCAGTTGTAGGATGGGCTCATCCAGTGATAGGATGGGCTTCTTCTTTCTTGGTTAATTTTTAAAATAAACTGTAACTGTCCTCATTTCAAGAAAGGTCTTCAATTTATTTACAACAGAAGTACAGGTCTAATAAAATAAACAATCCGAACAGTCACTAAAAACAACCAATCAGTAAAAGAGGAAAGGAGAAAAATTTTATCAGGAATTCACAGGAAAATACAACTGAGTGTGTATCATATGTAGTCATGAACTTCTTAGCAACTGAGGAAAAGAAGGAAACATTATTCTTACTATTTAGCAGAGCCTGGAGTTCTGTGAGGCTTTGGATTCAAATCTGTTCTTAGAAAAGGCTTTACATAAATAATGTAAATGAGAGCACACTTTACAACAAAAGTATACACGTATCCCTCACACGAGTACATTTTATAGATATGGCCTTGGTGAAATCCAAAACAAACTGGAAAGATAAAACTGTGGTGTGGACCAGAGTGATATGGCTTCCTGGGGATGGGCACCAGTGGAGAAAAGCTAATAGGTGGGAAAGGAGAGCTGAGGCAGTCGGGGAGGTTCCCACTTCACATAACCCTACATTTCTATGTGATGTAGGATGTACCCCCTCCCCTATTTAACTTAACACCTTTCAGTGGCAACCCATTGCATTCATGATAAAAGGAGATTCTTACCATGGCCTTCAAGGCCCTACATGATCCCACCTCTGCCCATTTGCAGTCGCATTTCCCTTGGATAACTCTGCTCTCACCATGATGGATCCCTTCCAGTTCTTCAAATGCACTGAGCTCGTCCTACTAAGTGCTTCTTCAGAGGCTGCTCCTTCTGCCTGAAATGCTCTCTCCTTGCCCTTTAGCCTGGCTAATTCCTGCTCATTTAAAAGATTTTGGCTTAAGTATTCCTGCTACAAAGAAGACCACACTGACCACTGCCTCGCCCCATTTGTATTAAATCACATCTATAATTCTTTTACACAGAATGTGGCATTTTTCTTCATAGCTAATTTATTTAACAACCTATTTGGGCTTTTATTTACTTAAATTCTTCTTATATGTATATACATGGGGTAGGATACATACATACCTATATTTTCTAGCACCGAGACGGCCTAGAAGCACATCTAGCACCCAGATCTTGGTTTCTAACATCATTCTCCAATAAAAGGAGCTAGGACTCCCTGGAGAAATGACTGATTCTAGGGGCAGAGAGAATGCAAGATGAGCCTAGAGCATCTCGCGGTAACAGAAAACAAGGAAGTGCTTTAAAAAATGGTGATATGGGGCTTCCCTGATGGCGCAGTGGTTGGGAGTCCGCCTGCCGATGCAGGGGACGCGGGTTCGTGCCGCGGAGCGGCTGGGCCCGTGAGCCATGGCCGCCGAGCCTGCGCGTCCGGAGCCTGTGCTCCGCAACGGGAGAGGGCACAACGGTGAGAGGCCCGCGTGCCGGAAAAAAAAAAAAAATGGGAGTGTGAGTACAATTGAGCTCTTGAAACTGGCTTTTTTAGAGTTGGGCCCGCTTTTAATCCATTTTT
>NW_006789324.1:3343221-3388801 GCF_000442215.2 Lipotes vexillifer | reverse complement strand
CGTGAGCCGTGGCCGCTGAGCCTGCGCGTCCGGAGCCTGTGCTCCGCAACGGGAGAGGCCGCGACAGTGAGAGGCCCGCGTACCGCAAAAAAAACCACAAAAAACACAAAGGAAGTCTGGGAAGCTGGCACAGTTTGGAGGAGAGTAGGGATACGTGCTGACTGAATGCAATGTGGTGTCCTGCGTGGGATCCTGGGAGAAAAACATTAGTGCAAAAGCTGGTAAAGTCTGTGGTTCAGTTGGGAGTATTGTACCAATGCTAATGCTTAGTGATGAATATGCTTTGGTTGTGTTACACATTAACACTAGGGGAGATGCAGGAAGCACATATAGGAACTCTCTATACTGTTTCCAGTTATTCTGTAAAACTAAAATTACTTCAAAACGAGAAGTTAAAAATATCTTCTCCCACTGAACTCTGTTAGCAGGAATCATTCTGTAGTGATCACTACTATATGTCCATTCCTAGAACAGGGCTGTATGCTGGATAAGACTTTGGTTCTAGAGCCTGGCTGTACATTTAATTCCTGTCTTGGCCACTTATGAGCTGTGTTATGAGCAAGTTTCTTAAGTATTCCATGTCTCAGTGTTCTCATCTATAAAGAGGAAGATAAGGTGGTTGCGAGAACGGCAGGGCTTACTATGTATAAAACACAAACAACAGTGCAAGGTTAGTTATCACTGATATAACTCTCATTCAATGTATCATTGTTGAATGACAGAAAGAATGACACAAGGTTTTTGCTAAGAGAGAGTCACAATTCGATTAAAGTCATAAAGAGAGAGTGTTTGGAGAAAAGGTTCGGGGCACAGAGTAGTATGAATGAAATGGGGGTTCCACGAGGCACAGTGGGTAGGTTGGCAATAAAGATGGCAGAAGTATAAATTGTGGAGTGAAGCAAGGCGCAATACTGGTGTGGAAGTATGTCTGAGGGCCTTGTATCAATATTTGGATTAATAGTGAAGAGCGATTAGCCTCTCTGGGGCATGCTGCCTTAGGTAGGTTCTTCACTGGAACCTCACTCTGCTCTGTATTTGCAGAGGGCTGACCCCTGAAGGATACATTTCTCAGCCTCCCACTTCTGATGGTTTCCAGCTGAATATAGCCAAATGGGAGGCAACGGTGAGACACTGGAGGGTGGGAGATTGGAGTCCCTGGCTGGGGCAATGACTCCAGCAGCAGCTATATCTCCATGAACAGTCCTGCCATGGCCTCAGCTTTTGCCCAGAGGCCAGTGGTACCACCTCTTCCCCTGTCCCTGTAACCTAGGGTCTTGATGGCCTCCTTCTGTCAATTACTCTTGGGTTGCCTCCCTGTCCTCATTTTGGCTCTCAGTTCCTCCGTTACCCGTGTAACTTTACCAGTTTTGGAATCGCTACTATGAATGCTCAGGTGGTTTCTACTTCCTGATTAGATTCTGACAAAAACAAAGGTCATGATGAAATTCCCTGTTTTCCAGACGGACTGAAACTCTGGGGCAAGGTTTCCCATTGCTACACTGGTTGTTTTCCTAAGTATCTATTATAGTCAATGTGCTGTGAACCATCCTGGGCTTCAGGTATCGTGACGTTTAGAAGGAGGTGTTGCGGAGAGCCTGTTTAGGATTACTGAAGCACCACTGCTTTCCAGATAGTCCCAGACAGATAGGAAACATCTGATGGGAGGAGGAAGTTTCAGAATCACAGTGACACAACAGCCAGCCCCAATGATCGATCCATCAGGGGTTATACGGGCCAAAGAGCTCCCCTGCTCAGAAGTATGCCACAGTGGGACTTCCCTGGTGGCGCAGTGGTTAAGAATCCACCTGCCAATGCAGGAGACATGGGTACGAGCCCTGGTCCGGGAAGATCCCACATGCTGTGGAACAACTAAGCCTGTGAGCCACAAGTACTGAGCCCGCACACCCAGAGCCCGTGGTCCACAACAGGAGAAGCCACTGCAATGAGAAGCCCGCGCACCTTAACAAAGGGTAGCCCCTTCTTGCTGCGACTAGGGAAAGCCCGCTCGCAGCAACGAAGACCCAACACAGCCAAAAATAAATAATTAATTAATTAAAAAATAATAATAATTTAAAAAAAAGAAGTATGCCAGAGTATTGGAGCCAGAGCAGGGGCATCCATACCATTCCAGGTCCTTTAAATAAACCTGGCTTAGTCATGCTGGGACTTCATACAAAAAGCTGCTACTATCATCAGCACTGTGTCTCCAGCATTCATTTAGGCTCTGCCTCTCACGTGAGTTCTTGCTCTCTTCTTCCTCATTTGGGCTCCATTTCTCACACTTATTCCTCACCTCACCCTTGGGAATAACAACCTGGCTTGGCCGGCTGCCCTACCTTGACCTTGGTATCCCTTCCAGAAGATCATTCTGGCATTTGTCTCCCAGCTCCTCACAGCCCCACCACAGTGATGGAAGATTCTCCTTCCACACCCCCACTTAGGACCTTACCAGGGTCTTCCTTTTATTTCAGTTTACCCTTAAAAATAGGAAACCAAATGAAAGACAGCATGCGAGAGTTGATGATGAGATTGGCAGCAACAAGTCAGGCTAGAATAAAGGGAAGAGAGATAGAGGCAAGAAGTTAGCTAGGAAGCTTTTAGATGTAGTTAGAACCTAGACTCTCAGAGTGGAAGAGGTGAAGATGTATGGGAAATCCAAGACATTTCTTTAAAGGAAGATAATAATAGTAATAATATTTAATTATTAAGACACAGAGTATCTAATCTCTTCCTTTTGGCCTCAGTCAGATGGTTCCATAAACATCCTTGCCTGTCTGAGAGACAGCAGCAGTGACAAGTAGGTTTGTTAGGGTGAGTGGGCTTTTGCTTCTCCACAATTTCCACTGGTTTTCCCCTTTAATTCCTTGATCTTGGACAGCTGACGTTTTCTCATTCTTATGGAAAGGGCTTTGCAAAAGCAGTTTTGTGAGAAGTCTGGTAGCTCCTACTTTCCACCAAATTGAGTGCCCAGAGCAATTCCTATATAGAAATTCTCAGTTCTCTACAGAAAGAGGTAGTTTATTCCTATCAAAGATTGATCACGGCACCTAAAATCTATACTTTATTTTAAAACAATACCATTAGGCAGTGATTCCACGTGCACTCTCATTCAAACCAGGCTCATACATGCCTTCTTTCCCTCTCCTGTAAAGGTGAGCCCGGCAGTGTTCACTTCCCCAGAGGTGGCTCTTTGATGAAAAATAATGAAAATGTTTGTCACCACAGGCTGATACTGAGAAGTTACCTACTCAGTCTAGACAGCAGTCTGTTTTTAGCTAAGAATCCAGGAAGAAAATGTATCTAAAGTGTGATATTGTGAAGAGTATGGGTTTTGTATGCATGCAGAGTTAGTTTGAGTCCTGGTTTCACGATTTACTGGCTCTGTGACTATTGGTAATTTATTTAACTTCCCTGTGCTTCAGTTCACTTACCATTTATTATTTTACTATCACAAAAATCAGGATAGTAATATGCCCCTTATAGTGCTATTTAAAGGATTAAATGAGTATTACTATCTGATCTGGCATGTCTGGCATTTAGTGGCTTGTTATTGCTGGTGATGGTGTTTTTAAGTGTATTTCCTGAAGGATAGTCTCTCTTATTCTCTCCCAGAGAAAAAGTGAAGTTACTGCTATAGTTAGCTTGCAATGGTTCTTAATGCCAGCTGCATTTTAGAATTACTTGGCAGAGATTTTCAAATATACCAATGCCAGGCCACATCTCAGAACAATTCAGTCAGAATATCTGGAGGTGGAACCCAAACAGGTTCTTCTAATACGCAATTGGGAGTGAGAATCACTAGGTTAGAGAAACCATAGATCCAAAGTTGGATGGTGTGATAGTTAATTTCGTGTGTCAACTTGACAGGGCCATGGGGTATCCAAATATTTGGTTAAACATTATTTCTGTGTGTGTCTGTGAGGATGTTTTTGGATGAGATTAACAGTTGAATCTGTAGACTAAGTAGAGCAGATTGCCCTCCCTAATGTGGGTGCGCATCACCCAATCTTCTGAGGGCCTGAATAGAACCAAAAGGTGGAGGGAGAATTCTCTCTGCCTAACTGCTTAAGGTGGGACATTGTCTTCTGCCCTTGGACTGGGATTTATATAATCGGCTCTTCCTGAGCTTTTGGACTCGGAACTTATATACCACTGGACTTCCTGGGTCTCCAGCTTACAGACAGCAGATTGTGGGATATATTAGCCTCCATAATTTTGTGAGCCAGTTCCTTATAACAAGTATCTATCTATCTATCTACACACACACACACACACACACACACACACACAGAGATATATATATATATATATATATATCTCTGTGTGTGTGTGTGTGTGTGTGTGTGTGTATACATATATACACACTGTTGGTTCTGTTTCTCTGGAAAAGTCTAATACAGATGATGCTCTTATGATCCCTTGTGCTCTCCAGATTTGAGAAGACTACCTGTTATTCTTCCTCTCTTATGAGGAACATGGACCTTCATTTTCCTAAAGGAGACAATTTCAGTTTAATATCACCCTGTATTTCAGGTCCAGGGTGGAAGGATTTGACTCAATCTATTTGCAAAAGTATGATTTGATGAGCAGTATGTTGCAGAGTTATCCAGTGGATAAACATAAATTAAGTCATGTTCATATTTAGGGACCACTCATGGATGCTTATATATTGGTATATACCTATTAATCCATTATAGTTGTTTCTTTTTTTGATGCAACAATTGCCCTGTTTTGGCCAGTGGAAACTCTTCGAGTTTATACAGTGTAAGATACTATCATTATTAGCTATTTTTATTTGTACATAAACTATAATATATTTGAAAGTGAGAGCTGTGATTAAAGTGTAGTATGAGAAACAATAATTTTTAGAACACTGAATTAAGTACCAATGCAAAAAAGGTTGTGAGGAGAGGAAAAATGATAAGGACAGGTTTAAAAGGGTAACACATTGTTATCTCATTCTACATTTACAGTCATAAAGGTGTTTTTTTTTAACCACTTCCTCACCAACTCAATCACCTTTAGAATAAAGTCAACATTGTACTTATTTCCTGTAGATTTCATAAGCTCCCAGAAGTTTCCTGGCAAGACCCTGTATTAAAAGGAGCAGGTGATATCAAGGTCAAGTATATATTTCTGATATAAATAGCAGGAAGTCTATAAAGTGTTTGTTTTAAGAAAAGTAGGTTTGAAACATATGCTTGAATATACAGAAGCACAATACGTTCTCCAGCGCAATATAACACCTGTGTAGAACAGCTAAGCCATATGTTTCAGAAATCATACTTTAAAAATTACTATGTAGATATCAAAAAGGAAAATGCACATTTGTAAAAAAAAAAAAATGTTCGTTATTAACATAACTCAACTGTATGGTTTCTTCAAATCTTTCTTAACTGTGACACAGGTATTTTTAAAATCTTCTAGGATATGCGAAAACTTCTTCTAAAACCATTAACATATAATAAACCAAAAGTCTTAGAAACCTATTGTCAAAAGGATATTAAAATTTCTATACAATATTGGAATTTAAATCAGTTCAATTTTAATGCAACTCATGAAATTTAGTATTAGAAACTCCATGTGTCACAAAATAGCTAATGTTAGATATATTTCCCATTGGTATTTTCTTGGTCTCAAGGAAAGAGCTTTCTGCTCTTTTTCGCCGAAGATCTAACACTATGTTAAGGCTGTCCATGTTGTAGGTATGTATGTGTTTTTAGCGTTAGGGTGTGCACAGGAAGGGGAGATAAGAGTGAGAAGTCCTCAGGCTGCTGTGTGGGACTGGAATATATAATAGAGGGGAGGAAGACTTAAAGTTAGAATAAATAGAAATACTAAATTTAAAAAGATCACCAAGAAATGCAGGATTGAATTTTCAGCTAGTATTTGACACTAGCTATCCCAATGGCTTGATCTATGGTGCTTCAAGAGCTACAAATTAATTTAACTGAAAGGACAATTTAATTGAACTGAAAGATTTATTATAATGTGTTTCTAAATAAAAATCTTCTTTAAGCCTATTTTTAATGACTACTTTAGACCTTGATAATTAATAATATTCATTTGTAAGACAATATTTGATATAGTAAAGTAGTGAATATAGTAAATTGATACAGTAATGTAGTAAATAGCATTTTGTTTCTATAATTTGGTGAAACAACCAAATTGCATTTAGTAACCATTAATTTGCTGAATAAACCTTATTCACAGATAACATGAAAGAAACATTCATATGACTCAGGTCAAAACATTATGGATTCTTGGTCCATTGGGTTCAAATTACTGTAGTGGTTCTATATGAGTGCAATAAAATGCTCGATACAAAAATGGAATAAGTCTGGAAGATGTCTCACAACTTATCTCTCTCTAGGAGATTCACAATGCACATACCATATTTAGACTATTCTAAGATATCCTATAATAACAAAAGCCTGTTTAACTCAGCGTTTCCCAAACTTAGTTGGCCCTGGCTCACTTTTCCAAGGAAAACCTATTATTCTGGCAAACCCTGTAGATCAAACCCTGTTGGCTGCCTACACAACAGCTCTTCCCTCCTCCCCTTTTCTAACAGAACAATGATTTCATTGGAACGGCAATATGCCCAGTCCCAGTGCATCTTGAGTTCTCTAAGCCAGTCTTAAGAATCCCTAGGGGCAGATCTGTGATGCAGAACCTGGCCAATGAGACCTAAGGAGAAGTCTGCTGGGAGGCTCTTCCTTGATCAAAAAAGGTGGCATTGCGAGAAGGTCCTGGATGTTCTGGATGCTGTTATGTGAAAAATGAGATGCCTCTAAAAGTGACAGCACCTTGGCAATCAGGAAGTAACAAACCTAAGGTCAAAAGCCAGCTGGCTGAGGTGGGAGGAACAGAAGGATAAAATGGGCTTGGATCTTCGATGGAATTGTTGAATCCACACGCCAACTTGATGACTGCCTGTCTCCATATTTCTTAATAAGGAAAAAAAAATCTTATATAAGCTACTCTCGGGTTATTATCACTTGCAGCTCAGCACCATCTCAAGTGACAAACATTCTCTCGGGAAAACCTGGAGTAGAATTAAGAGGGTGTCCTGCTGATTTCCTGGGAGACTGAGCACTCAACACACACTAGTGGGGAAAGGAAGCATGAAAGGTTAGTCAGGGCTGGGACCAAGGGCATTAATTTAACAAGACTGAGCCTGATGTTCAGATCCTGGCAAACTTGGCTTCATATGGGTCAGGGTGGTGCTAATAGTTTGAGGTATATTAATTGTGAGGTACATCAGTAAGGGTAGAAAAGATTATGCTGAGGGAAGAAACAACCTTAAAACTTATGTCTCACTCAAGCTGCATGTTCATTGTGGGTTGGTTGGGGGCTCTGCTCTGACTCATCTTTACTCTGGAGCCCAGGAGGAGGGAGAACCCTTTTCTGGAACGGTGCTGGCTATCGTACAGGAGAAAAGAAAGCTCTGGGGATTCTCACTTGACAAAGACTCGGTCCATAAATCACACCCATCATTTCTCACAGATCATTAAACAGAACTGGTTACAAGATTCCACTCAACCATAAGAGATCAGGAACGGCAAGCCCTCGGAGAACATCTTCACTGGCTATTACTCATGTCAGCGGAGCTGGCATCGCAATAGAAGTCTCTTGCCAGAAAGCATGCTTGAGTCCTTTGGATTCTCTCTGGGAGGTCTGTATGGGCAAAAGCAAGACCTGGGTTGGTGGCTGGAGAATTACAGGGAACTGCATTTGGCCCTGGGGGAGAGAGCTCGTAAGTGCTAGATAACGTATCAGGGTTCTATCAAACCGCTTAAAATCCAAACAGGACTCTGGCCCCAGGAGAGAACCTGGAGGGCCAGATGCTCACCTCTAGTTTCTGTTTGCTGAGTTCAGGTGGATAAGCCTTCTATATGGCTTAATTTGAGAGGAATTTCTGGGGCCAGGTGGGATGGGAGAGACGATTTATAAGTCAGAGTAGCAGGAAGGTGAATTTAACTTACGGTTGAAGGAGAGCCAAGGTTCTACCCAGGGAGACAGTTTCAAAAGTCAAATTTGAAGGGATTAGTGAGGCCAGAAATAAGAAAATAAGTAAACAAAGCTCAGGAGGATTACATGTGGAATGCAATAAAATGTGAGGCATGGACTTTGACAAATGGCTTAGGAATAACGCAGTGAAACATGTGAGTGGACTCAACATTTCTTTCTTTGTGCCTAGCATAAGAAGAATTGAGCAATTTCAAGGGGTCATGCCAGACTGGATAGACATGTTTGTCCCTTGGGGAGAAGCCTGTGATTTAGTGAGGTTCCCAGTGCCTAGGGCCTAACGGCAGAAAGACGAATTCCAGACTCACTGGCTGGGGAAGAGCTGCAGCTGGTCTGAATTGGGTGTACACAGCCTGCCTCAGCCTGGCTTATATTGAGGATGGAGCAGAGCTGAATCTTCGGGTGAAAGACCTTCAGTACCTGAGCTTAGCAGAGCTGAGAAAGGCAGGGCTGGATGTTTCATCACTTACAGATGAGCCTTTCCAGACAGGCCTGCATTACTGACATCCTTAGACCTCTCGTAGAACCTATCAACCATGGTGTGCACTGGGCATCTAGTATGACATTTCTGGGCTTGTTAAATCTCTTTCTATGTGTGTCCCCTTTCTCTGCAACCTGCAGCTGGCCCCTTTACGCACTGACGGGAACTATTCCAGCACTCTTGACATAGTAAGGGCCCAGTACTGGTTGGTTGTTATGGATAGAACATAGAACTTTCACCTATAGAAAATGAATATAAAGTCATCCAACTTTACTGGAAACAACACTTCTAGATGCTTCTAGAAACAACGCATTTACTTTATAATGTAAAATGGATGGGTTGAGGAGAAAAACTGATGTTTGTTGCAGTTCTATTTTATATCAGGCACAGGGCCAGGCACTTCAAAACATCCCATTTACTTCTCACATCAGCTGTGAGGCAGATTTCCATTTCTTTTACCTTATAGATAAGGAACAGAGACTCACAGGTTAACTAGCTTGCATGAGTTCATACACTGTGTGGATTAGTAAGCAGCAAAGCTGTGATCCGAAGGCAGGACTCAGTGACGCCGTGGCTCAAGCCTTTAGCACTTCACCACTCTGCTGCCAACAGAAATACCGCAGTACTTTGATCAACCAATGAGCATCAGAAAGGGCCTCCTAGATATTCATACATCTTCTAAGGAGGGGGACCACAGAGGAGAGAGCAATTAGCTAACCAATGAATCATCCTCTGTTGCACAAATAAGCTAATTGAATTTACTTAGGAAGAAGCATTGGAGTGATCCTGCCTCTGTGATCCAGCTACCCAATCTTGGGCGAGTAACTTAAGCTCTTGGAGCCGTGGTTTTTATAAAATGAGATCCCTCCCTTTGTCAGGCCTCCCCTCACCAATCTATTATGAGGAGCAGCTGAGATTACATGCATGCAGTCAACGTGGATACTGCAAAGAAATATTCAAATGGAAGGCATCATTATTGACTTTGCCTAAATACCAGACAATAATAAGTAAAATATTTTCCACCTCAAGTGTATTAAAATTGTATAATAGGGAGCCAGGCTCACCCTAGATTTTAATAAGGAAACACTTCTAATCAAGACTTCAGGTATGACTTAAGCAAATAAAATTAGGTCTTTAGAAGCATTTATTCTAATATGTAATTTTAAATGATTTTCTGTGCAGAATAGAGATTGACCGTAAGATTAATGGGTGAGCTAATAATAAATTGGAAAACCTTAATTTATTAGCAGTAGTCTTTGTTTTTATTTGTTACTTTTATTTTATAAATTTTATATAATTGTCAAATATTTAGAAGTACTGGGAGAAACACCCTTTTTAACAATGTACTGCTTTTTAAGTTCTCTCTGTGGAAACTAGAAAAGGAAGAAAAAGTTTTTTATGTTCAAGACTTCCTCCTATTACTGTCAATAACAGTTAAGTGCATTTATGGAGACACGAGACAGCACAAAGATTCTTCTGTAATTCATCAGAAGGCCCATCTTAAGTATAATTACATTACACAGCTCTGCTTGGTCATTAGTTTTTGTTTAGTGACAATGTCCTTCATTTTAAATCCTTTGATGGTAATTATTTGTAACTACACCCTTGAATTCTGAAAGCATGTGTACTGCAGCCCTGGTGAACAATGGGTATTTCTGGAGTACGATGCAATTGGTTTCCCATAAAAGATCATACAGGGAATGGTCTGTAACAACACTGAAAATTTTTTTTTTTTTTTTTTTTTTTGCGGTACGCAGGCCTCTCACTGTTGTGGCCTCTCCCGTTGTGGAGCGCAGGCTCAGCGGCCATGGCTCACAGGCCCAGCAGCTCCGCGGCATGTGGGATCCTCCCGGACCGGGGCACGAACCTGTGTCCCCTGCATCGGCAGGCGGACTCTCAACCACTGCGCCACCAGGGAAGTCCAATACTGAAAATTTGCAAAAGGTTTCTGAGCTTGAAGTACAACCCAAAATGAGGTGTGTGGCGTTGTGTGTGTGTGTGTGTGCACGCACACATGCGCAATAAAAAACTAAAAGCAAGTTGTTAGGTATAAGGCATGATTTTCTTAACCCTTAATGACCATGTCACATTTTAAAGTTTTCAATGTTGCTTAAATTAAGGTTCGCTAACACATATCTTAGATTGTTTGATCTGCAAGTGAGACATTTTTGAGATATTTTTAGTTCTACCTGCCTTCTTTGTGCAGAAAAATGTCTCATCTTTGTGTATTTCTTTATATACTGAGCACCCATATGTGTCTGGAACTATTTAGGTGCTGAGAACACAGGCCCTGAGAGTCTCAGTTTCCGACAAGAGCAACCAGGTCAGTGACAGGGCAACAAACAAACCTGAATAACCTGATTATCCTCTGGCCTGTGAGAAACAGAGGGTCACCTTAACATTAAGACTCTAATGCTCAGCTTGTTACCCTTACCTGCTGATCTGGTGCTTCCTCAGAGCTGGGTGTTTCCAGGGATGTCCTACAGTATTTTCACCACTCCCCTTGGAACGCATACTCTCTATCCCTCTGCTCCCCAGTGCAACTGGCAACAACAGAGACTGTGGTGTGAATATAAAGACCAACCACTCAGTCGGGGTCTCCCTGAGAGATGGTATCCCTTCTAGCTGTTGCATTTGGACTCCAGCAAACTCTGGCATTGGTTCCTGTCATTTACTGCCACTCTGCACCATGTCACCCATTCCGCTGTCCTTGTCTTTTCCTCTCCACTTCCCTCTCCCAGCTTTTGTTCTCTCGGGCTCTTTGGAAAGCCACATTTATGTTCTTCACATATGGGAAGTATTTTTGGTCAAAATGAAAAACCCAAAATGTGTTCCTTAGCAAAATGATTTGCGAAACAAGGCTGGCTTCAACTTGAAAGAAAAGCTTTCAGTAGGCAACCAAACCAAACAAAAATCCCACAAACCACTCTAGCCACACTGTAATTCTTATTCATAAAAGCTAAATACACTTATACTTTACATGTGTGCATTAAATAAAGCCCCCCTTCCCAGTGCAAGAAGGTGAGTATTGGAGTCATTAAAATTTTTATTCTCCAGCTACACATGGTTAAAGAAATCCATATAGACATTTACATTTTCCTAAAACACTGGCTTTATAGTAGGAACCAGAATTATTTTCTTAGGGATTAACCATCTGGCCAGGTGGCACCAGAGAACACTGTGGAAACAGTATTTGTAGAGTGCCTATCATCCACATAGCACTGTGCTTGGGCCTTTATAGAGTTTCTTCACTGAACCCTTATGACCAACATGAGGCGGTAGGTAGCAGGATTATACCATTGACAGAGGGGGGAGACTGAGGCCTAGAGGTTGAGTATCTTGCCCAAGGTTTTTCAGCCCTTCTAACAGTGCTTCTCACTGTTAAGATGCCAGAGGATTTCTAGGGTTCCCATGTTCCTTGCCTCACCTGTGTGTGTTTTCCTTTCTCTCTAAAGCACTGGGAAGCCAGGGCTGGTTTGGATAGGAGTTGCCAGAGAGAAGGACCAGCAGCCCCGCTGTTCACCCACGGCACGAGTACTCTAACTAAAGAACAGGCTGTGGGGCTGGATTCCTCTGCAGCTGTTACAAGATGGTAACACCCAAAGCGACAGATCTGGATTCGAATCCTCTCTCCACTGCCACCTGAGGGATTCTGGGCGAGCTGTTTATGTTTTCTGAGTCTTAAGCTTTCTTAACTGGAACATGAAGTTAATGTTACCGTAAGTTATGCTATGGTAAGAATTGCAGAGAACATACAGGAAGAATTTGGCAAATAGTTGCTAATTATTCACTCTTCCACCTCTGTGTTCCTAGCCAGGCACAACTTCCGCATTCACCGCTGCTTTGCTTGAGTGGGCCCAGGCCTGACCTGGTTTCTAAGTCAGAGCTTATCAGTATTAGTAGCCTAAGCCTGTCTGTCTGACTGTGGTCCTGACATCTTGCCTTAGGTCCTGCTATATACCTGACTTCTCCTCTGAGGTGCTGAGTCTGACTCCTCAATCCTTCTCACCCATAGCTCAAGTTCTGGCTGGGGTCTAGGTGAGTGAACTGGGCTTCTTCCTGCTGCCAGAGCCTGCTGGATTGGACAGCAACACCTACCTTCACACTCTAGTCCCTGCCCAAGATCTCTATATCCTTTGGATACCGTAGAATGTTATTACAGAGCTGGCCTTTGCAACTGGGTGTGGTCATTCTACTCAAAATTTTTATTGTTAGTGTTCTGAGCATCTCCTAGGTGCCAGGTCCTGCAAAAAGACAGGCATGATCCAGACAACTGAGCTAGGTGCGTTACAGGTATTATGTCACTTAATCCTCATTGTGATCTGGTAAAGTAGGTACTGTGAATACCCTCATTCAAAATCTGAAGTTTAGGAAGATTGAGGGCCTTTCTCCAAGTCACACATCAAGTCAGAGGTGGAGCCAGGCCTAGAATCCCAAGCCAGGGCTCACAGCCATTACATCATAATGCTTTCCATCCAATCTGTTAACCTTCCACCGCTTCCTCCTTTTCTTGCTGTTGGATGTGCTCTATGGCAGCACGCGCCGTCTTTTAATGTGGCACCTCTTCCAGTGTACTGTGATCAATTTACTTGTCTCTGTTTCTCTTTAGACTGGGAGCTCCCTGAAGGCAGGGACCATGTTTTCTTTATCCCTGTACTCCAGCGCATAGCACAATACCTGGCACAGAATAAATACTCCAGAAGAGGTTTGATGACTGAGCTGTAGTGGCTTTTTCTTCTCTACCTGCTGACTTAGGTTGCTGAAGTTCCATATGTTCTCTATTCAAACTCATCTGAATGATGACAGCTCTCGAATCAAAACTAGCAGTTAGTTACTCTTGGGTCCAAAATGGTACGTGTGTGTGTGTGTGTGTGTATGTACATGTGTGTATGTTTGTGTTTGTATGTGTGTGTTATGGTATCAACTAAGGTAACTGTAGTTGTGTTTTCAAATACTTGTCTATATCAAAAGCTTTTAGCCACCATGTTTCTTTTCCATACACTTTTGTCTTTATGACAGAGATATTTTTAAAGAGTATAGTCCATTAAAAAACAGAATGCTGCCCAATTTGGGTTTTGTCTTATGTTTCCTTATGATTAGATCGAGGCTATGCATTCCCAGCCAGAATGATGCTGTGTCCTTTTCAGGCTATCACATCTGGAGGCCCATGATGTCTATTTACCCATCTGAAGTTAATTTTGATCACCCAATCAAGATGCTGTCCTATTTCTTCCCTGTATGGTTAACTTTCTTTTCCTTCTTGTAACTGATAAACAATCTGTGAGGAGACATTTTAAGACCATGCATATATCCTGTTACTCATCAAAATTTCCTCCTGGAGAACAGTATGGAAGTTCCTTAAAAAATTAAAAATAGAACTATCATATGGCCCAGCAATCCCACTACTGGGCATATACCCTGAGAAAACCATAATTCAAAAAGACTCATGTACCACAATGTTCACTGCAGCTCTATTTACAATAGCCAGGACATGGAAGCAACCTAAGTGTCCATCAACAGATGAATGGACAAAGAAGATGTGGCACATACATACAATGGAATATTACTCATCCATAAAAAGAGATGAAATTGAGTTATTTGTAGTGAGGTGGATGGACCTAGAGTCTGTCATACAGAGTGAAGTAAGTCAGAAAGAGAAAAACAAATACCGTATGTTGACACATACATATGGAATCTAAAAAAAAAAAAAATGGTTCTGAAGAACCTAGGGGCAGGACAGGAATAAAGACGCAGATGTAGAGAATGTACTTGAGGACACGGGGAGTGGGAAGGGTAAGCTGGGACGAAGTGAGAGAGTGGCAGGGACATATATACCCTACCAAATGTAAAACAGACAGCTAGTGGGAAGCAGCCCATAGCACGGGGAGATCAGCTCAGTGCTTTGTGACCACCTAGAGGGGTGGGATAGGGAGAGTGGGAGGGAGACGCAAGAGGGAGGAGATATGGGGATATATGTATATGTATAGCTGATTCACTTTGTTATACAGCAGAAATGAACACACCATTGTACAGCAATTATACCCCATTGTATGGCAATTATACCCCAATAAAGATGTTAAAAAAGAAAAAAACATTTCCTCCTGGATCCATTGATGATCCCTGCCTGCACCTATCTTAAAATGATGTTTGCAAGATGACTATTCTGCAGTTAAATGCAGTATCTGAGTCTAAACTGGATCCTACTCAGGAGAGAAAAAGGCCATAATAGACATTATTGAATTATTGACAAAACTGGAATATGAATAGATTAAATAAAAGTGCTATATAAATATTAAGGCTACTGAAATTTACTCTCAAGTGATTCATAAAAATTTGTGTGTATATATGTATTCATATGTATATGAATACACACACACACACACACACACACACACACACACACACATAGAGAGAGAGAACATATAAATGAGAAAGCAGATGGGATAACCATTCAAAGGTAAAAGTTAGGTACAAGGGTGTTCCCTGTATTATTCCTATTCTTGCAGTTTTTCTGTAAGTTTGAAATTATTTCCAAATCAAAAGTTAGTAAGTTTTTAGCCACCTATAGAATAAACATTAGATGTCCTACCTGAAGTAAGTCTTTAGTGGCTGACACTGAATCAGTTACCAAGGACAGTTTCTCCTGGATTGAATGATCCCCAAGTCCTAGTCCCATAGGAGATGCTATGACTCTTGGTGATGTTTCTGTCTCCATGATGGTGCCTGTGGAAACTACCAAGTAAATAACGGTGGTATCGTGAAATGGAAGACTCTAGTTCTGGTTGCACACGTCTCAGTTTTCTTTATTAAAAAGAAAATACAGAAATGATGAAATGATACCTAAGGGTCTTAAATATAAGGTGAAATGACAGAGGCCCCTGATGCAATGACATGAAACCTGGCATCCGCCCGTGCAAGCTCAGTTCAGTCCGCTTTCATGATGGATGCATACTCCTTCTGGTGTTCAACCAGCTTTAGGAATACTTGATATTTCTTGTCATAATATCTGCAGGAGAAAAATAAATATGTTGGATGATCTCAAGCAAGACTGTTATGCTGCTTCCCCTGACATTTAGAAGAACAGAAGTGTTATCTGTTACAGTTTTGCAGACACTTCCCATTTTTTGGATGCTGACAGCATCCTGAGCCACATGTTTCACACTCACTATCTTTAACCTCCATGGGTGAACCTACATCTCCATTTTAGAGGTAAAGGTTTTAGAGCTGAGATTTGCTCAAAGAGGCAAATCTAAAATAGTATTGCTAAAACTCAGCAGAGATGGAATTCAAATTCAGTGCTATCTGACTTCAAAGCCTCCACTATAACACAGTGGAAGTGCCAGGCTTGACACAGGGCCTTCCACATTCCCAGCTTCAATAAGTATTTCATATATGATTACCTGACCCCCCACCCCCCCACCCCAGCCACCGCCACCAGTTTAGTGACCGGTTTAACGTCACAGCCTGACCAGGGATGAGACTGAACATTTTAATCACCCTTTGCACATTCCACACCTACATTTCCTTTGCAGACTCCTTTATCTGGGAGTAAAACCCCATGAGAATGTGACTATAACACCTTTCCTGGAGCTGTGCCCTGCCTCCCGGGCATCCCACAGAGGACCCTTTTCTCCTGTACTATCCAGCTGAGTCTTCAGATAAGACCTGTTAGAACTGGTGTTGGCCATGAGTTAGAAGGCAGAGCAGCTGAAGCTACCTTGGCATCACAATCTTGAAAAGGACAATAGTAGCTAAGACAAATTATACTTGGAGATGGCAGCTTAGCCCTTATTCCTCTTGGCTGGGAGGAGCTGAAGTGAGGTAAGGGGTTGATGAACCCTGTCTAGCATGTCTTGGGAGGTTCTGGGGTGCTCTGAAAAGAAGTCCTCGTGAAGGAGCATTGGTGCAAGCTTGGGAATTGGGGGAGAGAGAGTGTAAGAGTAACCCTGAATGCACACAGGGACTTCTACCTGTAACATGCAGAGCTAAACAGATTAATAGGAACACCCCTCCCCAGCATTTCTAGCTTAAGAATTCTGGTAACTTAAGAGCCGTGATGGGGCCAAACACAGGGTTAAGAGGTGGACTCTGAGGCCTGGGTTTGAATCTCAGCTTTGGCCCCATTACTAGCTGTGTGACCATGGATATTTTACTTAATCTCTTTGTTCCTAAATGTCCCTATTTGTAAATGGGAAAAATTACAAGACCTACCTCAATAGAGGTAACGTGAACTGTTATGTGAACTAAATGAGGTAGTATTTGAGAAGAACTTAGAACAGTGCCTGACTCACAGCAAGTGATATCAATGCTAGTTATGGTCACTATGTAAAAAATCAACATTCCAATATTACCATCAATCTCACTATATGTAGATTATACTAAAACCCACCCTATGAGCCTCCAAATTTATTAATCATAGAAAGATTTGGGGGACAGCAATTTTCTTCTTCAAATGCTACTCTCTGACAATCTAACGTCAAGCAATTTTTTCACTATATGAGATGGATTTTCTGACTTTGGGAAACTTCTAGAAGGAAGCTTGGGTCAGTACTCTTTCTCATACACCTGACGATTTCTAATTTTAATAATGACAACTTTGCAGCAACTTTGTTCATTGGCCTTATTCTTTGTACAGTGGGAAAAGCATCGGCTTTCCAGGCAGAGAAGTCCAGGTGATTTGGGGCAACTTCTTTAAATGGTCTGAGCCTCAGTTTCCCTGCTGTAAGAGGGATGATGACAGTACCTACGTCGTAGAGTGACTGAATTTTAAACATGAACATGAAATATTATGCAGACTGTCAAGTGCTTACACAATGTGAGCTAATGTTGTTCTTACATCCTTCTATTATCCTGAAATGTCAAAAGATGGAGAGACCATATTTTTCCTTTTTTATACATGGGAAGCTGAGGTCCAAGGTGCTTCTTTCCCTGTGCTTTTTATTTTCCAATTTTTAAAATTGTGGTAAAATATACATAACATTAAATTTACCATTTTAGCCATTTTTAAGTGTACAGTTCAGTGGCATTAAGTACATTCATATTATTCTGCAGCTGTTACCACCATCCATCCACAGAACTCTTTTCACCTTGCAAAACTAAAACTCAACCCATTAAATAATAACTCTCCATTCTCCCCTTCTCCCTAGCCCCTGGCAACCAACATTCTATTTTCTGTCTTATGCCAGGTACCTCATATAAGTGGAATCATACAATATTTGTCATTTTGTGACTGGCTCTTTTCACTAACATAATATCCTCAAGGTTCATCCGTGTTGTAGCACATTTCAGAATTCCCTTCCTTTTTAAGGTTGAATGATATTCTATTGTATGCATATACCACTTTTTCTTTATCCATTCATCTGTCAATGGACACTTGGGTTGCTTCCATGTTTTAGCTACTGTGAATAATGCTGCTATGAACATGGGTGCATAAATATCTCTTTGAAACCATGATTTCAGTTCTTCTGGGCACATACCCAGAAGTGGAATTTCTGGGTTAAATGGTAATTCTATCTTACACTTTTGAGGTACCACCATACTATTTTCCACAGTGGCTGCACCATTTTACATCCCACCAGCAGTGTGCAAGGGATCCAATTTTTCCACATCCTTGTCAACACTTGTTATTTTCTGGGTTTTTGACAGTAGCCATACTAATGGGTAAAAATTGGTATCTCATTGTAGTCTTGATTTGTATTGCCCTAATGATTAGTGGTGTTGAGCATCTTTTCATGCGCTTATTGACCATCTGTATATCATTTTTGGAGAAATGTCTATTCAAGTCCTTTGCCCATTTTTGATTTAGGTCGTTGGCCTTTTGGTTATTGAGTTTTAGGGGTTCTCTGTACATGGATATTAATCCTTTATCAGATATATGATATATAAATGTTTCCTTCCATTCTTAGGTCTGTGTGGCACAGACCTAAGTAAGTGTTCTATACAGACAAGAACGTGATTTGAGTCAAGGAGATATTGAGTGTAGCTCAGAAGGAAACTGGCGCTTCCCACTTTCAAATATTCAGGCTGCCTGCAGATGGTGCTAGAGCATCGTGTGTGCCTCTCTCAGAGCGGCTGACAGCAAGCCGCCAAGGATTTTCAAAAGAACATAAGCTGTGACAAAGCGAGAGAGTGGCATGGACATATATACACTACCAAACGTAAAATAGATAGCTAGTGGGAAGCAGCCACATAGCACAGGGAGATCAGCTCGGTGCTTTGTGACCACCTAGAGGGGTGGGATAGGGAGGGTGGGAGGGAGGGAGACACAAGAGGGAAGAGATATGGGAACATATGTATATGTATAACTGATTCACTTTGTTATAAAGCAGAAACTAACACACCATTGTAAAGCAATTATACTCCAATAAAGATGTAAAAAAAAAAAAAAAAGAACATGTGGAATCTACTCAAAGAACTTAAAAACAGACTTCCCGGGGCCTCCCTGGTGGCGCAGTGGTTGAGAGTCCGCCTGCCGATGCAGGGGATACGGGTTCGTGCCCCAGTCCGGGAAGATCCCACATGCCGCGGAGCGGCTGGGCCCGTGAGCCATAGCCGCTGAGCTTGCGCGTCCGGCAACGGGAGAGGCCACGACAGTGAGAGGCCCACGTATCACAAAAAAAAAAAAAAAAACAGACTTCCCTCAAGAGTCTTCAGAGGGTCAGTGAAGAGATGGACAATAATCTGTTTCTAATTTCAACAAAAGAGAGATGCTGCTAGCTCAGGGCTCCCACTGCCATGGGGAACTCAGTTCTCTCCATGTTCCTGCATTGAGCTCCCCCATGTAAGGGCCTGCTCCACTCATCCTGGTATTTAGAGAGGGGTTTATATTCAGAGGATTAACAGCCCAACTCCATTTGGAGACTTGCTTTAAGAAAATAAAAAGATACTGGATGGCTTTTTCCATGGACATTTCCACTCTGTTAAATGTCGATCATGCTTTGGTGGGATCAGCACCTTTGCCCGTCCATTGTATAAGGTAGAATTTGCTTTTATGTCTTAACCTCAAATACTTTCCTAAAATGATAAAAGCCACTTGCACAATTGTTCCTTCATCTCTAAACTCACTACCAGAGACTCAAGATAGGTCCTTTTCCTCTCTCAGCTGGATTGTTGAAAAACCTTTCATCTGGTCTCTCCTACCCTTAGGCCCTCTAACGCATCCTCTAAGAGGATTTTTCTAATATCTGCATCTGACCAGGTCCCACCACTGCCTAAGGTTCAGTATCTCCATTTCACCAGTAGGATGAAGTCTGAGGTCCTTAGCACGGCCTCAAAGCTCATTATGAGAGGACCCACTCTGTTACCCCCAACACCCAATTTCACTCCCTGCCATCTCCCATCTCATACTTTGCATTTCAGAATTATGAGTTATTGATAGTTTCCTGAATATACAATGCTGTTGCCACCTTTGTAACTTTGCCTGTGTTATTCCTCTACTGACAAAGTGCTTTTTGGTTTTGGCCTGACAACTTCTTTTAAGCATTTAAAGTCAGCTAGACTTAACCTCCTCTCAAAAGCTTTGCCTCACTCCTACAGGGTCAAATTCTTTTCTGTTTTGGGTTACTTTGTCACCTGGTAATACTTCTATTAGATAACATATCCCTTTGGCTTGAAATGACCTACTGCATAAATAAGATTGTCTTATTCCCTTCTAAATCCTGCCTAGATGCCAAAGAGCATAATGCCTTGAAGATAGCAGGCACTCAATACATTAGTGTTTGTGAATTGGGGTTAAAACATTAATCAAAGTTATGCTGACGTACTGTACAGTATAGGGAACTATACTCAGTATTTTATAATTACCTATAAAGGAAGAGAATCTGAAGAAGAATATCTCTCTCTCTCTCTCTCTCTCTCTCTATATATATATATATATATATATAATCACTGTGCTGTATACCTGAAACTAACAGGATATTGTAAATTAACTATACTTCAATTTAAAATAAAAGTCATGTTGTAGCCCTCAAAGTCACATGATGCAAAGCGTGGAGGAACAGACAGATGCTACTGTGTGGAAAACATAAGAGATCCCCATTTTAGAACAGAGGAGACCAGATTTACTGCTAATGACCTAGGGAAAAAAACATTGGTTGGAGAGTTCAAAAGTTTGGATATGACCTCCAGGTCTGGCCCTATCTAGCTCCGTGATCTTGGGGAACTGAAAGAGACTTTACGTCTCTGAGACTTAGTTTTATCAACTATTAAATGAAAGGCCTGGCTTGCCCTGTGGTTTATTCCGGCTCTAAAGTTGCATGTGTCTGTTGTCCTCATTCCTCAGCACTGTGCATAGAAAACATATAAACTTACCTTTTATCCTCACGTCTAGGAAACACAACTTTCCCAACTTTGCTCATTCTTGCCATTGCCTCCTGTCAAATGGAAAACAGAACACACAGAACTAAGTTGGAAAGTTAATACCAATGTGAGGCCTGTCACAGGCAAGAACATTCTTTTTCTTTTTTTAGTAAATTTATTTATTTATTTTTGGCTGTGTTGGGTCTTCATTGCTGAGCGTGGGCTTTCTCTAGTTGTGGCGAGCGGGGGGCTACTCTTCCTTGCGATGCGCGGGCTTCTCATTGCGGTGGCTTCCCTTTGTTGTGGAGCACGGGCTCTAGGTGGACGGGCTTCACTAGTTGTGGCACGCCGACTCAGTAGTTGTGGCTCCCGGGCTCTAGAGCGCAGGCTCAGTTGTTGGGGCACATGGGATTAGTTGCTCCGCGGCATGTGGGATCTTCCCGGACTAGGGCTTGAACCTGTGTCCCCTGTGTTGGCAGGTGGATTCTTAACCACTGAGCCACCAAGTAAGTCCCAGCAAGAACATTCTAATTAGAATTTCCTTCCCTTAAGAGATTCAGTGAGTCCTTTTTTTTTTTTCGACTTACTTTCTCTGGTGATAAGATTAAAATCCAGTGAACATTAAAGGTTACATCTATGACCACACAGCCTGGGCTTAATAAATTGTTGCCTATTGAGACCTCCAGGGCATAAACAACCCGGAAGAAAGCACTTTGATTAGCTGTTTAGTGATGTCTTGAAATCAGTGAATAATAAGATAGAAAATGATTTTCAGATTATGGAATGATATTAGCAAGGTCAACTTCAGAGAGAAAAAAATGACATTGATTTCACCCATGATTTTATTTTTTTTATTTTTTTATTTTTTTTTTGCGATATGTGGGCCTCTCACTGTCGTGGCCTTTCCCGTTGCCGGACGCGCAAGCTCAGCGGCCACGGCTCACAGGCCCAGCCGCTACGCGGCTCACGGGCCCAGCCGCTACGCGGCATGTGGGATCCTCCCAGACCGGGGCACGAACCCGTATCCCCTGCATCGGCAGGCGGACTCTCAACCACTGCACCACCAGGGAGGCCCGGCAAAGCACTTTTATTATGGCTTGCAGGGTGTGGTGGGAAGGAATTATTTCCCCTTTGCATTACCTGGACACAAGGGCTTGAGAAGGCAACATAATCAGCCACTGAGCACGTTGTCTGCTTAACTCACAACAGCAGTAACTGAACAGAAGCCACTCTGCACCTGTACTTTAAGACAGAACATTTAAGACCTCTTCATTTCACTTTTAGTTCTTTTTCCAGTAGTCTCTTCAACTGTGCATATATAGATGTGAGACCTCTGGGCTGAGTCTAATGGACTTGACCTCAGGACTTTCTTGTCTTTACAATGCGGTTAGCGGGCAGTCAGCAAGTTGCAGTTTCTTGGTGGACACAGTCAGAGTGAAGAGCAGCAAGATCAACCATAGATTGTGTTGGCTCTATTATATGAATGGAGAGGTCAAGTTTCCTCGGGCAGTCTCCCAATGCTATTAAGTTTATGGGAAAGTTAGGGGGAATGGAGTAAACCCAAACTTTGGATTCCAAAGACTTACCTGGGGAGATTGCAAGCAACAGCATGACAAAGCTCCTCAGAATAGGTCCTGTCTTAGGAACAGCTATTGAACTCTTATTGTAAAGGATGTAGTCATTCTGAGGTCACATATGTACAACTTCTTACTCTCTCTATATATTAATTACTCAATATGTACAGACACTGTGCTAGGGATACAGATTTGCATAAGATATACTCTTTGCCCTGGAGAAACTCACACACGAGCAGAGGAGGAAAGAAATGTAAAAAGCTGACTACCACACAGAATGTGAAAGGCCCTGGGTACCTTCAAAACGTATCCAAGTGTTTCCTTGCCCATCCTTACCACCTTACTTATGATTTATTTATTTACACACACACACACACACACACACATACATGCACACACACACACACATATACATATATATTTAATTATATAATTATATAAATAATATGTTTATTATTTATCACTAATTCCTTTTTGACAATCCGTGTACTTATTGGTTTATGTGTTCCTTCTCTCCCTCTCCATTCCTTGTTCTAACCAGAATGTAAGCTACACAGTCGGGGAGCTTTGTCTATTTGCTGCTTAATCTCAGTACCTAGAATATTCATAAAATGTATTGAGCCCCTTCTATGTGCCAAGCACAGCACCCAATATATATGGAATACAGAGATGAAGAATGAATGGGTCCTTTCATCAAAGAGCTCACCACAGAATGGAAAAGACATTTACTGTGATCAAAATAGAGTGTGACAAATACTATGCTAGAAGCAGATAAACTTCTTTTCAATAGTTATTCAAGGATTAAGAAACTTGATACTTTTTCATCTGCTAATCACTTACACATATTTCCAATCTGGCAAGGATGTCCTACCAACTCTTCCCCAAGGATGCCTTGGACATTCTGAACTAGTTATCTGGTTTCCTAGCCCCCAGTGGATTTAAAAGTGCTGTTTGGGAGATCAGAGATGCTGAGAGTAGCAAGCACACAAGACAGCAGAAAGAAATGGTAGCCTTATTAAGGAGGAGATGTGAAAACTTATTGAAAAGGGAATCAAGGTGAAAGGATAAGAACCAACGAAGGTCAGACTGGGGCCATTCTGCAAAATAGCAAAAATATCTTAGTGTGGTCACTGCCGTTCCACTTAAGAAGAATATTTTAAGAGCTCTGCTCACCCCAACACATGTCATAACATTTTCCTTCAGAAATTAAGTTCTGATTCCCTTAAAGTAAGCCCCATGTCTTGCTGAGATGGTCTCAGCCATCCCCATCGCCAACTTTGCCACTGGTTCTCTTGTTCTGGGATCGCTTCTTCCTTCACAGCGGTGCTCTGCTCTGCCTATTTTAGGGAGGACCCCGCCTCCTCCTGCCTGCCTCCTCTGAAGCTTGAAAATACTCCTCAGGTTGTGCTTAGGCTTCAGACTGGAGCCGACATTCCAGGACTGCCTTCATGGGTGGGATCCAGGAAACCTGTATTAGAGAAGGAGCTCCATAAATGTCACTTTCCTTCCCACTGTAACAGATGTGTGGACACAGGGCAGATAGCAGGGAATTCTTCTTTCCTTTCTTCACGTTACCTTTGCTTATTTTTTAAATAAATTATTGAGAAATAACAGTGATAGAAATTTCAAAGGGTTATAAAGAGGTTATTTTGTTTCTCAAAAAAGTACAGAGTTAAATGTTAAACTTAGCTCAGGTGTTGATTCCACAGTAGGTTTTTCCTGACTCATCCCCACTACCTGCCTCCCACCTACAATGAGTTACTTGCTCCCCAAGCAACTTGTGCTTCCATCTATCGCAGCATTTATGATACGGCACCACAATTCTTTGTTAGCACATCAGCCGCCCCAACTAGACTCCTGCTTCTTAAGGCAGGAACTGTTATAATTGTTTGTACTGCCAAACTCAGCATCTGGTGTATTGTATGCGCTCAGCGAATAGTCTACGGGATAAATGAACTTAAGGACCGTACACGTGAAAGAATGCTAAAATGGAAGTTTTGTCTGAGATCTAAAGTTGACAGATATGAGATAGCAAAGTGAGCTGGAAACAGACCACCCTGAAGAATTTGAAAACAAGGGTAGTTGAGGACCCATAAATCAACTCAAACCTTTCATCCATGTGGAAGGTCAGAAAAAGAGATGGATTTTTTAGGAGACAGCTGTGTGTTGACTGAGCATCAGGCCTTCTAGGGGAGAGGTGAGAGTATGGCTTCACTGACGCCACAGGGATCTCGATGTGTGTCCCTGAGGGTGTGAGACGCGGTGGGCTGAGTGTGGCTCCTGCCTGGAGAAGCGCTGGCTGGCAGCTCCAGTGTAGCAGTGAAGCAGTTGCCCTGGGACCAGCCAGCACTTCCAGAACGTGTCAGACTACAAAAGGCATGACTGCTTCCCATGAACCTGAGGTGGCCACAGGTGACAGGGCTTCCTGGGTTGCCTCAGATCCTGTCCAGTATGGCCACCTAATGAGGCAGAGGGAGCCTGCATAAAGAAGCTTGAGGCAAACTACTGGATTTTTTTTTTAATTACAAATTTATTTATTTATTTTTGGCTGTGTTAGGACTTCGCTGCTGCTCGCGGGCTTTCTCTAGTTGCGGTGAGCGGGGGCCAATCTTCGTTGCGGTGTGCGCGCGGTCTTCTCATCGCAGTGGCTTCTCTTGTTGCGGAGCACGGGCTGTAGGCACAAGGGCTTCAGTAGTTGTGGCACATGGGCTCAGTAGTTGTGGCTCGCGGTCTCTAGAGCACAGGCTCAGTAGTTGCGGCGTGTGGGCTTAGCTGCTCCACGGCAGGTGGGATCTTCCCGGACCAGGGCTCGAACCCGTGTCCTTTGCATTGGCATGCGGATTCTTAACCACTGCACCACCAAGGAATTCCCCTACTGGATTTTTAAGGAATTAAAAGAGCAAGCAATCTACTAGAATAGAGAAGGACAAGGACAGGATACAGTGAGAGGTTTCCAGAAGTGGAAAGTCTCCAAAAAAAAAATCTACAATGGAGCCTAGCGGTAAACACCTATTAAACTTAGCATGAAGTCCATTTATGACAATGCTGATCAAGATAAGAACTTTCCTACACCCCTGAGCTCTCTTCCCTTACACCTTCCAACCACCTCAGAAGAACAAGAAAAAAGCTAATATATACTGGAGAGAAAGTGAATGAGGAACAAAAAAGAATCTGATCACAGCCAACTCCTCACATTTGCAACAATCCCAGCTGGAGGAGTGAGGAGTTGTCTTACCTTTGGATAAAAAATGACGTGGTAGGGCTTCCCTGGTGGTGCAGTGGTTGAGAGTCCGCCTGCCGATGCAGGGGACACGAGTTCAAGCCCTGGTCCAGGAAGATCCCACGTGCCACAGAGCAACTAAGCCCGTGCGCCACAACTACTGAGCCTGTGCTCTAGAGCCCACGAGCCACAACTACTGAAGCCTACGCGCCTAGAGCCCGTGCTCCGCAACAAGAGAAGCCACCGCAGTGAGAAGCCCGCGCACAGCAACAAAGAGCAGCCCCCCGCTCGCCGCAACTAGAGGAAGCCCATGCATAGCAATGAAGCCCTGATGCAGCCAAAAATAAAATAAATAAAATAAATAAACTTATATTTTAAAAAATTATGCTTCCACAGGCAGTCAAATGACTTGTGCTCACTCTCTTCTCTCCTGGGACACAGGGCTCACTATGGGTATTTGACACAATATGGAGAATGCCCAGAGGATCAGTGCTGTCATCAGAAATAGCACTGCTGAGTTTTCTCATTTCTCCAAATAATTAACATAAAACTGAAACCTCATGAACCCACTGGCTGCAGTAAATCTGGAAATTACCATAGCACAACAATATGAATTTATTATGGAAATGCTGACATGTGCTAAATATAGTCACCCCCCACAATATATTTCTGTTCAAAGGGCTTATTTGAAGTTGGCCTCAAAATTCATACTTTTTGTCAGCAGGCAGGAGTCGGACAATCTGGATTTGTAGTACACTACGCTCTTTGGGAGTCTAGACAGCACAACGAAGACAGGGACTTTTCTCTTTCCTTTTTGCCCACACAATGAAAGCTTTTAAAAACAAAATATTTGGTAAAATCGCCTTTTAATCACTTCTTTTCTTTCTCTCTATAAGGCCGAGCTATAAATAAACCATGAAAGTTCACATTTGATTGTCACTTCTGAAAGCAAGTGTAAGAGTTTCTGTAGGAAAAAATAGGAGCCCTGTACCAAGGCCATGAAAGACTGCATTCATGGGGTTTGACCCTTTGCTGCCGTGTCAAGGCCGAGATACCAGTCCGCACACGCTGCTCACCACTTCCCTGGGAGCAGCACGGGCAGACACCAGGCCTGTGTGGGCACAGGGAACTCCCAGTTCTCACGTGTTAACGGCCTGGCTTGGGAGCCACCGAAGGGCTTTAGGCTACACTGGGTGAGGTACCCAGAGAAGTTAGGTTCAAGAAAGAAAGGAGCTCTTCACCCGTGGAGAAGATGGGGATTCCACGAGTGGCAGACACAGGAATGTTGGCAATTTGGGGAGCAGGCGATCTGATACGTTCTCTCCCACCCAGTGGGAGGGGAACAATGGCCTTAAGACTTTGGGAAGGCTGGCAGGCAGTCTAGACCAAGGCACCAAAGGGCACTCACTGCAAGCTTGGCCATGTCCAGAGTCACGGTCTACAGGGAAGAACAACCAGGACCTGGCCTGGTGGGACCTATACTGTGAACTCCCTGAAGGTAGGAACCATGTTACTGAGGGTCTCATGCCTAACACGGTCCTAGCACTTAACAGCTGCTTGGTTAATGTTTGCTGAGCTGCTGAATGAAAGGGTGATGACTTTCACGACAGAGGCGATGGGAGATCATCTAATGGTGTTTCTAAAATGGCATACATGTGCTCCAAGGAGTGCTGGAGATGATCTGTTAAGATTCCAGAAGAAAATACTGGAAGTGCCATTTATATTGACTTTTAGTCTAAAGAAATTAATTCAAGTTTAATATGCAGATTGTCACCAGATCCATCAGTTGGTCCACACATCAGACAGTCGTGAGTGAGTAAGATGTGTGAGGTGTCCTAAGGGAAGGGTGAGAGCTCTACAACACCAGGGATGACAGCATGGCACTCCATTCTATGTCCCCAGCTTCCAGGGCTTTGCTACATATCACCATTTACATGTTCCAGGTTAGTAGGTTTCTAGGTATTATCTAATTTTATTTAAATAAACCCTCACAAAATGGGCAAGCAGCTGAGAAAGATTCAACCACTGGGTTAAAGGCAATGGTGATAATTCAGATTCAAGGAAACAAAGAAATGATGATACTTTTACTAACTTGGTGCTAGCTCTTCATATTATAAGGTGAAAACCATGAAGATCTAGTCAGAAAAGACAAGAATTGGGGAAAAAAGTCAAAATTATCAAGAATACTGTTTGTTGTCCATCGTCAGATGAATGGATAAAGAAGATGTTTTATACACACACACACACACACACACACACACACACATACACACACACACTGGAATATTACTCAGCCATAAAAAAAGAATGCAACTGTGCCATTTGCAGCAATGTAGATGGACCTAGAGACTATTATGCTTAGTGAAATAAGTCAGATAGAGAAAGACAAATACTCTATGATATCACTTATATGTGGAATCTAAAAAATAATACAAGTGAATGTATATGTAAAACAGAGACAGACTCACACATATAGAGAACAAACTAGTGAGTACCAGTGGGGAGAGGGAAGGGAGGATGGGCAAGATGGGGGTAGGCGATTAAGAGAAATAAACTACCATATATAAAATAGATAAGCAACAAGCATGTATTGTACAGCACAGGGAAGCACAGCCATTATCTTGTAATAACTTTTAATGGAGTATAATCTGTAAAAATACTGAATCACTATGTTGTACACTTGAAACTAATATAATATAGTAAAGCAACTATATGTCAATTAAAAAGAAGAAAAACAAAGAACACTGTTTGAGATATAAATACAGAGACGTATTCAAAATCGTTTAGAAATCATCAATAATCATTTAAAAAAATCATTAAAAACTCACCTGGCCATAAACAGTGTACCTTTAGATACTGCATAATGTTAGTATGATGACCTCACTACAAAATAACATTTTATTTCAGCTATATTTCGGCTTTTTTATAGTGTAAATAATCTACAAGCACAGTAGAATATGTATATGCTTTATCATAAATAAGTTTGCATGTATTTAGCATGTAAGCTCAAAATTTTTTTAACTGATGGAGTACATGATCCAAAAAACAAGGCACCCATTGGCCCAGCAACCAACTTCCATGGCCATTGCTAGGTTACTGGTTTAGCCAACATTTTGCAGGTGCTTTCTCTGTGCTGTGTGCACTGTATGAACTGCTTTATGTACATGACCCTTTAAATTCTCAACACGACTTCATGACACAGATATCATCATCTATCCCCACTTTATCAACCAAGAAGTGAACAGAGTATGAGGAATTTGCCCAAGGTCAGAAAGCGAATATGCAGTAAAGCCAGAATTCCGACTCCAGGCCTTTGCTTAACCCTACACTCAGACCCAACACTCCTGTCCTCTCTGCAATGCAAAAAGCCTGATGCTTGCGTTCCCTGGGCTTGCATTCAAATCACACTTCTGCTGCTTATTAGCTGTGCCATCTCCTTGGGTGAGAATGAGTGTGTGTGCGTGTGTGAGACACACCAATACAGCACACTGTACCTTTTTTCAGAGATGCTGACACATAGTTCTGAAATACATCAATCTGCCTTCTTGAGGAGCTCTGACTCATTTTACTGGAACAACAAATTCACATGTTAATGTGTGGGCTAAGGCACATGATCCCTCCGTAGAAAAACAAAGTATAGCAATGTGATTTTCCTCCAACAAGCATTAAGAAATGGCTAGTTGTTCTGCTATTTGTTTTGTTTTGTTCTGTTTTTCTTTTGACACAGTCATCGTTTGAGCTGCACCTGGTATTCTGTGTAACCTCCATGACAACAATGTCAATTGAGAAGCAGGGTAGTTAGAGAAAGGGAAGAGTGGGGTAGGTCTTCATCACTAATCATGACGTGAAGACTCACACCTCATCTATAATTTTAAATACATGGTATCAATCTACGTACCTACCTACGCATCCACATCCACACACACCACATATATCTTATTTATTAGGGTGTCGATTACACGGGTGTACACATTTATCAAACTTCATCAAACTGTACACTTAAGATCTGTGAATTTCACTTTATGTACACTGTATCTCAACTTGAATGTGAAAGAAAAAACACTGTGTTTGTTATAAGTATGTGTTGGTATATTTATATTTTATTTTCCATTACAGAATGCCTACAAAATGGAAATAAAAATTTTCAAATGCTTATTTCTCCAATATTCACTCTAAAATACACCTTGGATTAGTCTCTTGATCATAAAGGAGGGGTAGGCGTGTGGCACTCTCCAATTTTGCAGGAAATGGAGATGCTAGCGGAAAGGTGTTAGGTTGTAGAGATAAATAGGCTTGGGATCATATCTGGGCCCTGCTACTTACCAGATGTGTGAACTAAGCCTCAGTGTTCCCATCTATAAAGTGGAAATAATAGTATCTACTCACAGCTTTGTTGAAAATTCAAGTATCCCAATCTCTGACCAACATCCTAACTGGCACCCTAACAACAGTGAGGACCAGTCAGAGTGATTTTTCAGAAAGACACTCTGACTATCACGAACTGCTAGAGTTTGAAGTCAGGCTTTACCATTTGCTGCATTATCATGGACAAATGACTTAACTTCTTTATGCCTGTTTCCTCATCTAAGAATGTGGATGAGAACAGTATGCCTCTAGTAGGACTGTTTTGAGGACCATTTATTATTTATAATAAATTTTGATTATAAAAATCAGTTTTTATAATTTATAGTTTTATAGTTTTAAAAGTTTTATTATAAAAAATAGTGCTTTATTTATAAAGCACTATTCTAAGTGCTTTGCCTGAGTTATTTCAGGCAAAGCAATTAGAATAGTGTAGCACATAGTAAATGCTCCATAAACTTTCCATATTTATTATTCCATTAGCATGCAAGCTCCATGTGGCCAGGGGTTTTTATTTGATTCATTCATTGCACTAAGAACTGTGCCTGGCCAGAATAGATGACCTATAAGTATTTCTTGGATGGGACTTCCCTGGTGGTCCAGTGGTTAAGGCTTTGCACTACCGATGCAGGGAGCATGGGTTCGATCCCTGGTTGGGGAACTAAGATCCCACCTGCCACACAGCCAAAAAAAAAAAAAAAAAAAAAATTTGTTGGATGGATCATTGAATGAAGTAAATTAGATTTTGTTTTTCTGAGCTATTTTTACCCACAATACTTCTGACACCAAATATGTGGGCTCCTCACACCAATCAATTCTCCAACTCTGCAGACACCAAGTGCTGTCCTACAATTCAGTTCAATTCTGACACTAACTACCCAGAGTTAGTGTCACTTGAGGTGAAGGGCTCAGTCCTATAAGACTGCCCCCACTTCAGATGCCACTTACAAGTCACTGGGCCTCCTGTACTTCTGACTGACCAGCTATAAACTGGGGGTTCCCATGACCTGCCCTTCCACCTCAGGTTTGCTAGAATGGCTCACAGAACTCAGGAAAGTGGTTCACTTGCCATGCCCAGTTTATTATAAAGGATACAACTCTGGAACAGCCAAATGGAAGAGCTGCATAGGGCAAGGTATAATGGAGGTGGGTGGGAGGTGGGCAAAGCTTCCATGCTTTCTGGGGCACACCACGTGAAGCTCTCCAAACCTTGTTGTTTAGGGGTTTTTATGGAGGTTTCATTTACGTAGGTACAATTAAGTAAATCATTAGCCATTGGTGATCAGCTGAATCTCCAGCCCCCTCCCCTACTTGGAGTTCAGGAAGTGAGGCTCAAAGTTCCAACCCTCTGATCATGCCTTGGTCTTGCTGGTGACCAACCCCTGTGTTGATGGTTATCTAGGGGTCCCCAGTCATCTCATTAGTATACAAAAGACACTCTTCACTTCAGATTCCCAGGGGTTTAGAAGCTGTGTGCCAGGTCAAGGACAGAGGTCAAATATTTATTTTTTTGTTATATCATAGCTCTCCTCACTCCTGAAAGCTGCAACGGAAGCTTTTTGAAGGAAATTCAAATTTCATAAGAGGGCCTAGAACTGCAAGGTCGAACTTGGGTGGATGTCTCCAACCTCACCTCAGGTCTTGCTTACTGTGCTGGCTGTGCTGCGAACGCAATGGCTATGGTGCTGTTGACTGAACGTGGCAAGTTTGCCCCTGCTGGGGGCCTTCCTGCCTCTTTCAGGAGTGCGCTTCTGAATCTTAGACTGTCTGGCTTTTTCATCTGACTTAGGTCCTCTTCAAATACAATCTCAAAGAGACTGACCTGGGCCACTCTTGGCTGAAACAGTCTACTTCTCCTGAACACCCTCTACCACTTGATCCTATTTCCTTGTCTTCATAACCCTTCATAGCACTTAGCATGGCCTGAAATTATATTAATTTATCTGCATCCTTGGTTACTGTCTACTTCTTCCTTTGGCTCTCACCTCTACTCCTCCCTCATGGACCTAAGCTCTGTGAAATCAGGGTCCTTGGCTTTCTTACTCATTGATGTGTCCGTAGCTTTTAGCAGGACATTAGCTAAAGGTTAGTTGAAAGTGTACACTTATTAAATGTCTATTTTGGTGAGGCACTGTGTATCTATATCTTGCCTCATTTGATGCTAACAAACATTCTGTAACGAAGGTCTTATTATCTCAATTTATAATGAGGAAACAGAGGCTCAGACAGGTTAAGTGACTTTCCTAAGCTAGTAAATGGCTTAGCTAGGATTTGAAACTTGCTTTAACTCATGAATGAGACCAGGCCTAATCCTTGAGGAGCTCACAGCCAATAGGCAGATCTTCAGCGTCAGTTCATGACAATTTATCTTGCTCTGATGACTTTAGGGCCCTGTAAAACCCTGAAAGCTTGCTTTCTCCACCATCAAAGATAAATTCAATTATAGTCATGACATTGTGCTTACAAAGGCAGGAAGATGGATTCAGTGATGTATGGAAAGATTGTTCGTATTAATTTTTGAAGCAAACAAAATTACTGCCAGCTGTATGACCTTGAGTAAGACCCTTCCCCTTCCTGGGACTCACTTTCCTTATCAGCAAAATAAAGGGGTTGGATTAGATTATTTCTGAAGTCTTTGCCAGCTCTGCAATCTGTTGGTTCCATGTACATGGCTTTTTTTGATTAACTCTCAGTTGACAAATGAACCAGTTACCCCCAATGGTACATTTTATTAGGTTTTTGTTTTGTTTTTTTAAACTAGGTTCACTCTAAGAGGGAATATACCCACTGTGTTTCCCCAGCAAGGTACAGCTTCATTCCAACTCAGTCATGCGAGCATGGCAGAGGGGAGAGGTTCCACAATAGGCAAGGCTACCTACCACTGTGATATTTTGAAGTGCGGTCCTAATACATGGCCTGACTGCTAAGGGGCTGGGTCCTAAAATGAATAGTTGAACGACGATTCATCTTACTTACATGAGTTTGACTTGGCTCTTATGGGTTTTCTCAAAGCCGAAATATCAAGCTTCTTACTAAAAGCATTAGATTACAGACTTCAAAACTGCAAGCTAGCTATCACCCATCTAATAATCTGTTATTGACTGAAAAAGAAATGGTCCTACTAATATTTCTGGCTGAGAATATAAGGTAATGCAGTGAGCTATAAAAATAATACTAATAACAATAACTCAACAATAACAATAATGATGGCAGCTAACATTTATTGAGTACTTACTACGGCTCAGTATTGTACTGAACGCTTTACCTACTTCAAATCCCCAGTTGAAAGATGAGGAGACACACAGTTTTGGAATTCTATTCTTAACCATTCACTGTGGGACAAAGGCTTTGGTGATATAGAGACCATAATTCAAATCCTAGCTCTGCCACTTAACACTCTGAGTCTCAATTTTAAAAATGGGAATCTTTTATTTATTTATTTATTTTTTGCGGTACGCGGGCCACTCACTGTTGTGGCCTCTCCCGTTGCGGAGCACAGGCTCCCGATGCGCAGGCTCAGCGGCCATGGCTCACGGGCCCAGCCGCTCCGCGGCATGTGGGATCTTCCCGGACCGGGGCACGAACCCGTGTCCCCTGCATCGGCAGGCGGACGCTCAATCACTGCGCCACCAGGGAAGCCCCAAAAATGGGAATCTTAATACCTATTTTATAGGTCTATTGTTACGGAATAAATGATTAAAACTATAGTTGTTGTTACTACTACTACTACTACTACTATTTACCCATCAACTGAAACAAAGCTTATTTTCCCAGAAACTTCATTAAAAGTAAGAGTTAACATGTATTACTTGGGTATATGTTTCAGGTTGGTGGGGTAGGTGGGCTGGGGAAGATGGTGGGTGTCAATATTCTCATGCCTCCTTATTATCATTTCCAGATGATTACTCCTCCATCAGCAAGCAAAAAAACTCACTCTGAAGTTTATGCCACCTAATGATAGAGATATAATCATACTCAGCTCCCCTGCATCTCAGTGCTGTCATCATCAGCCTCTTGCTGCTGTTAAATGAGGCTAAGGCTTAGATCTGAGTCTCCCTATCCATCTGGAGGTTTGTCATCATCACGTAAGACTTCAGCATCTGTTTCCAAGACCCATCCAATACTTGAGTCTTGTGTTTTCAAAGTGTTTCCAATATTCTAATTGCCACTTTCTGACTTCAATTGCCCATTAATCCAATTCTCTCACTTGCCCCATCATTCCTATCAAATGCCCCCCTCCACCTCATGGTTATTTCCAGAATCTCAATCCCTTCTTTTTCTTTCAATCCATATACCTCTTCTGACTCTGATTTCTTCCATATATAGGGGTGAGTCCCTCATCTATTAAATCAAACACATCGATCAATAGGAATCACCACTAATTCTCTTTTAGTTGCCAAACTCAATTGGTGCCTCTAATCCACAAAATTCTTTAGCCAGGATATGCTTCATTTATGACTGCAGGGGAGAAACTTTGTTTAGGATGGAGTGGGCCAACAGGAGACTGCAACTTGAGAAAACGCAACATCTTGAAAGCTCTCAGGGTCTGAACACCTTGGAAACTTACACTTCCTGCTTCAACATTAATTTTGTATTGGGAAGATTCTTTGGCCAACAGATCGGGAACCATAATTGGCAGCAAAGAATCAAAATGTGATGGTATTAACATTTCCTTATGTTCCAAGTGTGATGGGTTTATTTTACTCTGATGCAAAACCAAAGATTCCACTACTGCACAGAGACCAATATATTACAGGGTAATGAAAAAGTGGTGTGGGACATGCAGGACATAATGACTGAGCTTCAAGGGATGTTGGGTAGTCACTAATCAATTTCTCTGTGTTTAGGCTGATAAGTAAACAAATTATCTAAGACACATCTATCCTGCCCTCCATACTCCTTAAAGCTCCCTGTTTTGGATCTCCAACTCTCCTAGACTAGAGCCACATTAGAAGTAGGGCACGCACACACTGGTCTAGCCTTTGGGGCCAGCCTCAGACTGGTTTATGGTGCAGAAGAGCCTTTGGCTAAGCCAGAATGCATTTCGAACCAACAGCAGGAGGAAAAAGACAAGCAGAGAGGTTGAGTCTGAAACCAGGAGTTGGGGAGGCCAAAGATGGCACCAAAGCACCAAAAGCATGAGAAAGGCTGGAGGGAAGCTGGGAAGGAAGGAGGGAGCAGAGGTCAGACAGAGGGGACAGCATGGAAGGCAAGTCCAGGATAAATCATCGCAGTGTCCTTTTAAGTTGGTTTCTAATCTTTTTTTGTGTTCCCAAAGCTCCCTGGCTTCCCTCTGTCTTAGCACTTAGCACACAGTAGGATAAATGTCTGTTTATTTATATGCCTCTTTCACTAGACGGTGAGAGCTCAGAGGATAGAGGTCATTAATTTTAGTCAGTATTCGCAGCAATTGATATAATGTGACTTTTCAATAAACAGTGTTGAGAGAATGAAAGAACGAATGAGTAGATGGATCAATGAATTAATGAATGATTGAATGAATGAACCAGGGGTAGGATATCTGTATAAAGCAACTTTGGGATCTCCCTCAGTTATACTTTTTAGTATTTCCTAACTGTCAGGTCAACCTGCTTTTTGTCGTCAGATGTCACATGGTTAAGATCATGGGCTCTGGATTGCCTAGATCAGAACCTTGGCTCTTCTAACTGAATGGCTTAGGCAATTTAATAACCTCTTTATGCCTCAGTTTACTCATCTGTAAAATAGAAAAACAGAAATAATTACTCATAGAGTTAGAAAGATAAGAGAAAAGGCATGTAAACCATCTAATTTAGTGCCTGGCACAAGTAATAGCTTAAAAATTTGTTATTTTTATTTTTATAATTATTACACCCATCTGCACCCCAGGATTACACAGGATCTTGTAATGTTTTCTCGAGTGCTGCTATTTAAAGACAGCACTTCCCAATCTTCTGCTACACGTAACATGCTGCCTGGGCAGGGGAGCGATAAGGAGCACGGAATGAAGGAACCATTCAACATTGGATGCCAGCTGATGCTTCTGGTTAATGGGGGGAAGAAAGATGAAAAATAAGCAGAACAGGGGCTGTAGGCAATAAAAGTTGTAGGAGCTTGTAGGTTTAGAAATGTGGAGTTTATTTCTGGGTTGGACTTCTAGGCCTTTTACATAAAACAAACAAAGAAAACAACACCTATGCCAGCTGTGTTTATGAAGATGAGCTTGCTCTGGCTTTCACAAGACATAGGGAATTCAGTCTGCTTCCCTCTGGTTGCTAAGTTATTGACAAGGCACATGATGTACTGGAAAGAAAACTGATCTGGAAATCAGGAGGCTCTGGTCCTGTACAAATCTGAGTCTAGGCTCTGCAATTTTGAATGAGTTGCTTCCTTTCTCTAGATCCTAGTTTCCTCGTCTCCAAAATGGGAAGTTTGAATCAGATAATGTTTTATTGTTCAACAACTAGTTATTGAGTACCTACTGTGCGTCACGTGTTGTGCTAGGCACTGTGGATACATCAGTGAACCAGACAGCTCTGATCCTTGACCTTATGGAGTTTAGAGTGTATTAGAAAAACACAGGTGCTATAGGAGAGTGCCAGAGGGAGACAAAACTAGTCCGGGGGCTTAGAGAACTACCTGAAGGCTAAAGAGGAGTTGGACAGGTAAAGAAGGTGATGAAGAGGGTGCCAGGCTAAAGGAAGTGCACATTTGAAGGCCCCAAGTCAAGATGATGTGGCACATTCAAAAGACAAAAAGAAGTCCAAGATGGCCGGAGTAGATAGAACAGAGGGAAAAAGTGATAACAGACAAAGTTACAAATGAAGGCAGGAATAGATTTTGGGTGGCATTTTAATATCACGTTAAGGGTTTCCAACAGTATGCCAAAGTCAAGGGGAAGCCATTGGAGAGTTTTAAGCCAAAGCCATCCTATTCCAAGTTTGTGAAAGATCACCTTGGCTGATGTGTAGAGAACGGGTTAGAGAGTGGTAAAGGTGGAGGCCATTCAAGAGGCCCTTGGAGCAGTCTGGGCAAGAGCTGATGGTGGCTTGCACTAGCATGGTGACTGTGGAATTAAAGCAAAGTGGAAGAATTCAAGAGACACAAGGTATAGTTTAGAAAGAGACCAGGAGAGACCAAAGTGGAGGGAAAAGAGAGGCTGGGTTCAGAATGTCCTTGAGGTTCTGGCAGGAGTGATTAAGTAGATTTGGTGCCCTTGCCAATAGTGCCCTGTCCTAAGCTAACGCCAGTTTTGCAGGCAAAGGTGGAGATGCTGAGTTCAGATTTGAACATGTTTAAATTGAGATGCCCGCGAGACTTTTAGGTGGAGACGTCATGTGAACAGCTGTAGAGCTGCTGCCGTATAAATAGAAAATGAATCCTTAGAAGTGGATGAGATGGACAAAACCCGGTGGAAGACCAACGGAGAATGCGAGGTAGAGGAGAGAGGACAGCTGGCAAAGGAATGTGGAAAGCAGCATTCAGAGCAGCGGGAGGAAAATCAACAAAGTATGTTGTCAGTGGAAAAGTGTTTCCAAATGAACTTATCTACGAATCAGAAACAGACTCACAGACGTAGAGAACAATTGCGGTTGCCAAGCGGGGAGGTGGGGTAGGGGAGGGATGGATTGGAAGTTTGCAAATGCAAACTATTATACAGAGAATGGATCAACACCAAGGTCCTACTGTACAGCACAGAGAACTATATTCAATATCCTGTAATAAACCATAATGGAAAAGAATATGAAAAAGAATGTATATATATGTATAACTGAATCACTTTGCTGTACACTAGAAATTAACACAACGTTGTATACCAACTATACTTCAATAAAATAAATTAAAAAAAAACGTGTTTCAATGAAGGGAGTGCTCCATATTGCAAAATGCTGCTAAGGGTAAAGCAGGGTAAGGCCTGGAAAGCCCTTTGTGTTGTGCAATGGCCTAGGTTAGCATTAGTGACTTAGACTAGCATTATTTTAGTGGATTTGTGGAAGTGGAAGCTAGATCATCCTTGGCTAAGGAGGAGGGAGATGGTGCTAAGAAAATCGTGACAGTGAGGCTGGCCGCTTTTTCAAACATTTTTGCCTGTAAGAGGCAATAACTGGAGGGGCTGAGAGCTAGAAGAGGGGATTTTATTTTAAGATGAGAGTTTATGGTAGCACTGCCCAACAGAAATAATGTGAGTTACGTAAGTAATTTTAAATTTCCTAGAGGCCATTTAAAAAAGTGAAAAGAAATTGGTGAATTTAATTTTAAAATCTTTCATTTAACCTATTATTAATAAGATAGTCTACGTTCTTGTATTCATGCTAAATCTTTGAAATCTGGTGTGTCTTTTACACATTTCAATTTGGACCTGCCACATTTCAGGTGCTCAGTAACTATATCTGATGAGTGGCTACTGTATGGGACAGCACAAGTCTAGAGCAGGTTGAAATGCTGATGAGAGAAGGAGTCAGTATGGAAGGAGAGGTTAAATATGCAGGGAAAGGGATCGAATGGACTATCAGAGGCAGTGGGAGATGGAGGAGCCTCTGATGATAGGTTGGGCATCGTTCTCTCCACTGTAACAAATGTAAAGGAGAAAAAGGCAGCATCTGGGTGGAAGCAGTGGGGTACTGATAAATGCTCAACAACTGGCTCTATCAAAACACAAAAGGCCCTGATTTGTAGTGTTTGCCAATTTCTGTGGTGTAAAGACTTCCACTATGGCTAATTTCAAGCTGCTAATGTGATGTCACTGAACGAGGAGCTGGGCAGAGATGCCCACAGTTGTCTCTTGGGAGCAAGTGTGAGCCAGCTCCAGCATTCCACTGGATATGAGAAATGTAGGTTTGACAGCAGATGTCCTTCTAATGGCTCTTATTTTCTTTTTGAGGTAGCTCGTGGTTGAGAATAAATAGGAGGTCATATGTCTGAATGTGAGAGGAAAGATGGGGCTGGAAACTGGGGAGGTTTGATATGATCACTGCAGAAAATGAGAGATTAATCTGACACATTAGTCTAGTTCCTGTGAGAAAACAGATGGACACTCACACTGGGTAGCTGATGTACAGCTTAATAAAGGGTTTGTTGAAAAGAAGGTTTAGGAGAAGACTAGCAACAGTGGGGAACCATTACCGCCTCCTGGCCTGAAGAAGCAAGGGGAGGGAGTGACTCCTACCACCCGAGAGAAGATGGGAAGAGGGAGAGGACCACATGCCAGAATTGTGGTCTATGGTCTACATACATGGTACGTGGATCAGATAAACTGTGGCAATTCAGCAAGGACGGAGCTGGGGAAACAAACAGCTTCATTATCCTCCAGGCTCCTTCTGGCGCCCAGTGGCCAAACCCACCTAGAACCTAGAGGGTGAGGGAGGCTATCTGGGGATCATTACTACATAATGTTAGAAGCCTACCTTATTGTTGTATAGTATTTCCTTATAGTGTTCAGGGGCCTTTAGGCACGCATAAGGTAGAAATCTGGATTCATCTGGATTGGGATTTGGTAAAAGAAGAAAATGGGAAAAAACGAAAAAATGAAATGGCTGTAAAGAGACTGGCCAGGTGGGAAGAGAGGAGTAAGAGGAAAGTAAACAAGTCTGACAACAGCCTCTCAAAGTACACATTAACTCTGTTTTAGAGACAAGGCAACTGGAACAAAAGCAGTTGTGCGGCTTGCCTAGGAAGCAAGGTTAGTTAGCGAAGTTGGGAGATTGGTCTGCCTAGCTTGCAAGCAGCTTCTGCCCTGCCAGTCCACCTGCAAGCTATGGAGTGCTCTGACTGATCTGGGGAGAGGGGGTACATTTTCATGTTCCTTTAAACTTTTCATTGAAACTGAAGCATTTTTGGAATTTTCCTATCCCAGATACATAAACTCATGCACGCTGAAAAGCTAGGATGCCCTTTGGATTGTCATTACAGATGCTCATCCCCAATGTACAAGCTAAGAGGGGGGTGAGGAGTGTGCAAGGGTGTCTTTTGTGAAATAGAAGTGAAGTCAAGTTCTCAGGCATGCTCTCTTCCCCAGTCTGCATCTCCTCTGGTCTCCCCTCTAGGCAGTAGCTGATGAGGTCACTTTCTTCCTTACACCTAGTGGGATGGGCAGAAGGGGCGAGAGAGCGCCATATGACTCCCCCTGTGTGTCTGGTACACAACTATAACCCAAGCATATCCCCAGGGGCGTGGCATGTGGCAAATGCTCAGTGATTACAGGGTAAATGGAGTCTTTCAAGGACCATATTTTCTGTGTTAAATATTACATGATCTGACAGCAGGATATAAGATTAGAAATCAGAGTTCTCTGATTGCAAAGCTGGGAACAGTACACATACAGCACTGGAAATAGCTAGGTTGGGATTCCTGTGATGTGACCTCGGAACCTAATCTCTTTTGGCCCATTTAGGAAATCTCCTTCTTTGTAAAGCTTGGCCAATACCTAAATGGGTAGTTGTAAAGATTAAATGAGACCAAGGGTGCAAAGCTACTGGCACATGCAAGTACTCAGCAAAAGCCCATTCTTCCCACTTTCCTGTTCCTCTCTGGTCCTTCTACTTTATTTAACCCTTTCTTTCATTTCCCTGAATTATCACTTTCTTCTGACACTGTATTCCATTGACAGAAAACAGTGGTGGTTTTCCTACAACTTCCCAATCATGATTACTCTAGTTCTGTGTTGTTTTGTTTTGGTTACTTTTGGGCCTTGGTTTGGGTCTTGGTGACCCCGGGTGACCATTCTGTGGAAGCCACAGCATTTTGGATCCCATCTTCGAATAAACACCGAAAGCTTTCTTTACCTTTTCTTCCAGCTCTCGTTTGCCATCTGGTGCCTGGTTCGGCTGCATCTGTGTTTGCTTAATGACTTGAGGCAAAGGCTGAGTTTACATATGGGAAGAAGGAGAGGGCTTTGCTTGATTTCTTCCATATGTTCATTTATTCATATATTATGATTTTTGTAATCTCACCAGCACAGATCCCTTCGGACAATCCTTACCCTGTTCCTGGGAGACCTGCTTCTTTGTGTGTCCAGCTGGGCGTTTCTGTGAGAACACGTTTGCAACGCCCGATACCTTCAGCATAGCTCGGAGTGGCTTTTAGACGGGTGCAAAATCAATGTTCTTGAAGGTTCCTCTTTTTGAATGGAGGAGGACTATTTGACTTGGGAGATTCTGTAGAAAGAGTCAGAAGACCTGGGGGCTAGGCTCTGCTCTCCAGTGGGGTGAATTCAAACAAGTTCTATGACCATTCTGGCCCTCAGTTTGCTCATCATGTAGCCAAAGGCTTGGGTTGGGTTTGCTTTGACACCTAAGAGCCTCACAGCACCCAGCATTCCCGCTCCTGTTTCTTCATCTTCCTCTGGTACTGGGTCTGTGGCTCTTACAGATGAGTACGTGAAGTCCTGATGTGTGCGCTTCCTCTTCTTAGCTCCCAGGCAGAGGTATGTATGGGGGGAAAATGCAACAAAGGCATCCCATCTTCTGCATAATGCATGAATGAAAGAGGGTGAATTCTATTTCTTGTTTTGTAAAAAGTCACCACGACTTCTTTTCCTGCAGTATACTTGGGACTCAGATTACTGTGATGGAAAGAGCAGATCAGGGTTTGAAAGCTGCCTCCTTTCTACCAACCTGTGGACCTGGGCAGGTTTCTTAATTTTCCAAAGTCTTATCTTCCTTCTCCGTGAAATGGGAATAATATATCTGCCTCATAAGGATTGCGAGTAGATAAGTAACCATTAATTCCTAGCCTGGTGTTCTGCATAAAGCGAGTGTTCACAAATGTTGGTTACCTCTGCGCCCAGTGGATTCAGGGGTGAAATCCAGCTGCTGAATATGCTTCAGAGGAGGAAACTGACAATACTCAGAGAAGATCACAAAACCAGCTGGTGTCAAAGCCAGGACTAGAATTTGGGACTCCTGACTCCCAGGCTGCAGATTTTTCTTATGAGCTGAAGAGCTCAGGGTGGGGGAAAAATGGGAGGGCTGGTGAGTGGAAGAGTGTCCCAGCGGGGCCAGAAATATGTATGGGGAGTGGAGGAGGGCGAGTGGAATACTTTTTGTGAATGTCCTCAAGTCACTCTGACGCTCTCTCCCTCCCCCGTTCCTCCCCCTCCCCCTTCCCGCCTAGTGTCCGTGGTTGGGAGAGTGAAGCCCAAAAGGACGAAAAATTCTTGGCACGAATGTTTTGGATGCAGCCAGACGGACAGGTGAGACTGTGTTTTTTTTTGTTTTGTTTTGTTTTTGTTTTTTTGTTTTTTTGCGGTACACGGGCCTCTCACTGTTGTGGCCTCTCCCGTTGCGGAGCACAGGCTCCGGACGCGCAGGCTCAGCGGCCATGACTCACGGGCCCAGCCGCTCCGCGGCATGTGGGATCCTCCCGACCGGGGCACGAACCCGTGTGCCCTGCATCGGCAGGCGGACTCTCAACCACTGCGCCACCAGGGAAGCCCGAGACTGTGTTTTGATCGTTTGGGCAGAAAAGCTTTGCTAGTTTGTTTGCAGAAGTCAAATTAATCTCTGCCAGATACTCAAGAAGTGATCTGTCAGGTTGCAGGCAGGTAGAGAAGACGCGGTCTTGTCCACAGCCGCCCTTCGGACGCCTTGCTCAGAAGCATGAGGCCGAGCAGCGTGGCAAGGGAAGTTACGGCTGCCTGGAACTGCAAAGCCTGCACCTCAGACAGCTGTCTCCTCAGATCCTCCCTCTCTCTGTCGGAGAGCTGGCCGAATCTAAGAGATGAGGGCTCCCTCCTCCCCCAGGGACTTGTCCACTGCCTCTTGCTGTGTATGGCGTGCAGGTATGAACGATATGGTATGTATGTGTGTATGCATCCTGTATGTTATGGCTTGGCTGACATTCAAAGATATGCTGGCTTTAGCTGGGTGAAGGATGGGGGAAACATGCATCCAGCAGAGGAGAGGACCACATGGACCAAGGAAAAATCACACATTTGAGGCATGAGAAGGCCAGCCTGTCTGGAGCAGACGGACCGAAGGCAAGGGTGAACGAGACAGAGCCGAGAGGCAGGCAGTCCCCACACGGCCCTTGCTTGCAGTCTCTTTTCCTGGGCCGCAGGGAAGCCAGAAGCGTATTCAGCCTGGCAGGGGCCAGGTGCATGGGTCCTGGGGGAAATTAGGGCCGTGCTGCTGGACAAGAGGGATGCACACAGATACAAGAGGTGCTCAGGAGGCTTCGCTGATGGGTCAGATGGGGGTGTCACGGAGCAAGAGTTGTCAGAAGTAACTCAAGAACTCTTAGACTTCTGGGTTTACGCATCTGCCCATTTAGGTGGAGGCAGAGTGAGGACTGGAATGGAGGGCCGCCTGCACACAGCCTGCTTCTTTAGATCTGAAAGGGCTCACTCAAGGTCATGGGGTAATGGAGCCGCAGAGCCTCAGCCCCGCCTCCTGTTCAGAGGACAGCAGCCATAAGGAAAGAACATGGAGAGAAATAATGTTGCAAAGATTTCTCACAGACCTGGCCAAAGCTTCCATCAGCCAGTCATGAGGGTGTTAAGCTCCATTATTCGGTAAGAAATGGATTTGTCCTTGTAAGTGCTGCAAGATCTGGCACCTACTCCAGAGATGTGAAGGCCACCCCCCCTCCTTTTTTTTTTTTTTTTTTTTTCAAAAGCAGCAGAAGCTCTAGACAACCTGGGAGTTTAAGTGCAACCTCTGGACACCCAACACAGTGCCTATGGCCAAGACCTTCCCAAAGAGGCATCTCTGGGTTTCCCTAGGGTGGTGAGGAGGTGGTGGGAGGACAGGAAAATGCTTGTCATGAGGCCGTGGAAAATGCTAGTGTCCTTATGCACAGACATCTTGGAGCAAGAAACTACGGCTGCCTGGAACTGCAAAGCCTTGACGTGGGGGTGCACGGGGTGGGGGCCTCCATCCAGGAGTGAGTGTGAGCACGATCTGCACAGGGAGCTCAGCAGCTTTTCAAGGCTGGAATGGCTATGCGGAGGCCGGCTTTAAATCGGAAAACTGGAAGGAAATGTCCTCCGCCCCCCACTCTCTCACACATCCCCACCAGATTCCTGCTTAGGGACCAGATCTTACTTCCGCTCTTGTGGAAGACATGGAAATAAGAATCATTACCACTCCTTAAGCACTCCTTAGGAATGATGGCTAACATTTTTTGGTGTCATATGCGTTTGGCACCATGTTAAGAGTGAACATGCCTTATCTCATCAATATTTGCAGCAACCCTGTAAGATCAGTGTTATCATTATCATCCCTGTTTTACAGGGGAGAAAACAGAGGTAAACAGAGGTTAAGTAACTTGCTCAAAATCACCCAGCTAGTAAACGGTAGATCCAGAATTCAAGCCCCGGAGCTAGAATCCATGTGTTTAACTCAGTGGTATATCAAAGGGCAGGGTGGCGTGAGCCATTCACCTCGGGTGTGGACAATGTGGGTGGGAGGGTGCACTGTCTTTAGAGAACTAAAATATAAGAAGAAGAATGGTTAAAAGGTCCATCTGGTTTTACTATCACATGCACCGGCAATATGTCCGTGGTCAAATCTTCCCTCCAGGGCAAACTTTGCCCCCCTCATAAGCTAACTGTCTTAGAAGGCAGGAATCACTAGTCACATTTATGGATCTCAAATCCCATTTTATACACTCCTATCACACCCTGTACCTCTCCTTTAAGCGCTCATAACGAGTATATTGGTTATATGTGCAATTATTTCTTTATTCTCTGACTCTGTCATTGGGCCAACAACTCCTGGAGGGTAGGGACTGTGTCTATAGGTCATGCTGAAGCACAGGGCTTAGCTTGTTGGTGGTGCTCACCCAATAAATATTTGCTGAATGAATGGATGGGTGAAGAAATGGCCAATCTAAAATGCCACCGCCTGCAGGAAGTTTTCCTGAAGGGAAGAAAGACCCAGCTCTTCAGAGAGGAAGGCAGTGTGAGTGATGCTGGCGGAAGTTGTGATGCTGGGCTGGGACCCTCTTGCCTCCATGGCAGCCCAGGAAGTTCTCTGCCAGGTGTGATGAGTGTGGGTCTTAGTATAGCTTTGAGCTGCAAGGAACCCCAATTCCTCCTTATGGAATCACCCTTCCCAGGAAGGGAAGACACCCCTTTTGAGACTGATATTTGAGAACTAATAGTTACTGGAGCTCTCTAAGGCCGGAAACTATTTATCCTGAGGCATAGATTTTCGATTATCTTTAGGACTTCACAGTCCTTGATGAGGATCTAGATATTAAAAAAAAAATCCCAGTATGTTCCTTAGAGAAATTTGTTTCTGGCATGTTTCTCACTTGCTAGATAAATAACTCTGTAAACATCTCTATGACCTGGGATGTTGTTTTTACTTCAAAATGGAAGCATGTTGGTTTATAAGTTTATTAAAACTAAGACAGGGACTTCCCTGGTGGTCCAGTGGGTAAGACTCTGCGCTCCCAACATAGGAGGCCCAGGTTTGATTCCTGGTCAGGGAATTAGATCCTGCATGGGTGCTGCAACTAAGAGTTCACACTCCAGAAGTAAAAAGTCCGTATGCTGCAGCTGAAGATCTCGTGTGCCACAAGTAAGACCCAGAGAGAGAGAGAGGGAGAAAGGGAGAGAGGGAGGGAGGGAGGGAGGGAGGGAGGGAAGGAGGGAGGAGAGAGAGAGAGAGAGAGAGAGAGAGAGAGAGAGAG
>NW_006789324.1:3337786-3342953 GCF_000442215.2 Lipotes vexillifer | reverse complement strand
GAAAAAAAGACCCTGAAAGCCTCGAGGCTGGCCAAAGAAAATAAGAGAGAGAGAGAGAGAGAAAGGAAGGAAAAAAGAAAAGAGGGAAGGAGGGAGGGAGGAAGCAAGGGAGGGAGGAGAGAGAGAGAGAGAGAGAGAGAGAGAGAGAGAGAGAGAGGAGAGAGAGAGAGAGAGAGAGAAGGAAAGAAAGAAAGAAAGAAAAAAAGAAAGAAAGAAAGAAAGAAAGAAAGAAAGAAAGAAAGAAGGAGGGAAGGAAGGAAGGAAGGAAGGAAGGAAGGAAGGAAGGAGGAAAGAAAAAGAAAGATCATGTAAAAAAAAATTAAGACATATTTTGCTAAAGCACTATGGAGTCAGCATCCCCACAGCAGGTCACTTCAAGCCCATTTCCTTTGTAAAACATCCTCGATATCATGCTTTATCATGTCCTCCTTTTTTATCTTTTAAAATATATTTTTGTATTTTTCCCCTAAAAATAAAATGATGTTGCAGGCAACCTTTCTGGGTGGTCTACCCGCGAGACAAGAGTTGCCAGGTCTCCTCTGACAGATGGGTCATGGCAAGGTCAGTCCCCATGTTGGACACCCAGGAGGGAGGCTGCACAAACTGCACCAGGAGGGGACACACCAGGGGCGTAGGTGCTCGAGTGTCACAGCTGGTTATGGGCAGGAACCAACGGAGGGGCTCAGAATTTAACATAGAGTCAGGCAAAGATGAGGTCAGATGAAAAGTCTCCTGACCCCCAAATTCTACCACGATAGCTTTGAAAATTTCTGTGATATCGGAGGAAGAGCCTTCAAAAGTAAGGTCCTCAGCGAACAGGTGACACCAAAAGCTTGATCATGTTTATGGCTCACTACCTGGAGTTTTCATCCTATAAGAGTTTAATTAAGACAGTATCTCCAGAAGACAAATGTTTGCCCACTCATTGTGTTTAACAAGAAGGGATTAGTGGAATAGTCAATATACTGGAAGGTATCTTTGTCATATCAACATGATGGAGATGCCTAGAGCAGGTCCCAAAGGGGTGGGACACAGGAAAGAGAAGTGAGCATAGAGGGAGCTAGTGGCAAGAAGTATTCTGCAGCCCTGGATATCCTAAGGAGTGGGAGAGAACTAGATCCCAAGGAGAGTGAGCTTTGGAAGTATTTTTTCTTTCTTCCCTACAATCTTCCTTTTCTTTTCCCCTGTCCTCCTTCCTCCCTCCCTCTCTCCTCCTTTCCTTCCTCCCTCCCCTTCATATACATTTATTGAATACTTACTATCTGCCAATCACTGTTTTAGGCTTTGGCAGTCACTGTCGAACAAAATCAGCACAGTCCTCACCCTTGGGAAACTTAAGAGTCTTACAGGGGAGACAGACAGCAAACAAATATTCTCAAAAATATATACCAATGCATTACACTAAGTACTGTGGAATGGAAGCAGAAAGGGCTACAGGATATTACGTGAGTAACGCTGGCTTCGATTGGGTGGGGGTCGGGGAGTACTTCTCTCAGGAAGTGACATTTAAGCTTATGGCTGAAGGAACAGGAGAACCTGGGTCAAGAAAATGTTTGTGTGTTGGGGGAGGGGCAGAATTACAGCCACGGGAAGAAAATAAATAACAACAATGATAGCAATGACAACAACAATAGATAAAGCAATATTGAGCAGTTACGTGCCGGTCATTATCCTAAATATTTAATAACTATTTATTCATTTAACCCCTTACATCAACTTTCTAAGGCAATTACTGTTACTGTCCCCACTTTTCAGATATGGAAAATGAGGCACAAAGTAGTGAAGTAACTTGCCCAGCCAAGGTCATATAGCTAGAAGGTAGAGACACCTGGATAAAACTCAGATAATCTGTCTGCAGGAAAGGAAGACCTGGAGAAGGGAGATGAAGGAAAGGCAGAGGGCTGAGATGCAGCAGTGGCAGGGGTGGAGGGGGAGGGCATCCCAGGCGCTCAGGGGCCATGTGATGGGTTCTGAAATTTTTCCTTAATTCCATAGTGGAAACCCATTGCAGAGTTTTAGGGGAAGAGATTTGCACTTTCCCACACCCTCTCTGGTTCCAGTGGGAGAGCAACCCGGAGCATGAGAGCAGTTGGGAGAATCCAATAGTAATCCAGGTGGGAGGACAGCCCTTTGCAGGAAATAACCAACTAAATAACTAGCCACCTATAGCTGAACTTCTTAATGCCCTCCTTCCCTTCAGTTCTTTCTTCCCCTCTTTCGCTCTGTCTCTGCTGCTCTTTCTGAACCCCCCCTCCCCCCTTCTTTGAGCAGAAGGTAGAGGACACAGTAATAAGACTCCCTTCCTCCCCACACACACACCCTGCTGTTTGCCAAGGCCCAGGCAGGCTTTGGCATTCCTCCATCTTCTCCAGGGCACCCTTCCTGCTTCCCGATCAGGAGCATCCTCTTCCGTGCCTGCATGCTGAGAGGGAGCAGCTGCCCTTATCCAGAACAACTCCCAGCTGTTCTCCCAACTTTTCTCAAGTGTTTCTTGGTGTCAATGCCTCTAATTAGTTAAAATAGGAAGGGGGGAGGGTGGTAAACAGAGGAGCAAAAGAGAGGCCTAATTTTAGCTGTAGCCAAAAGAACTTCCCCCTAAATACACTGTGAGCTCAAAATATTTAGCTAAGCGCATACGGACCAGGCAGGCATAGGATTTAAAGAGCTACAGAAGGAACATTCAAAGGCCAAATGGGACAGCCCCCATCTTCCCTTAAGACTGGAGGGAAGAGGAAGGGAATAAAAACAGACTGGGTCCTTACTCTGTGCCAGGCTCTGTGCCGGATGTCGTGAGTGCATCAACTCAGCCTTTCATCTCCTCACAGCCAGAGGATGATGCAGGGACTAGGTTTCCCTCACTTTACAGCTGAGGAAACTGAGACCTGGAAAATTTGAAATTACTCTGTCCAAGATGACAAAGCGAACCGGAGAGCCAGGATTTAAACCTGGGTCTCTCTGACTCCACTGTGTCTAGCAAGAAGAAGATGGGGTCTCGAACCGAGGCCAGACAGTGCACTGGGTAGACAGCTTAAGCATAGATTCAGGGCAGAGCCTCCGAGCAAGAATCCAGAGGATGCTGGCTCTCAGAATGGCAAGAGGCATCTTTTGTAAGAACTGGCACAAATCACTCAGGGCCTCGACTTTTTCCAATCCTGAAATCCCTCCCAGCACTCCCAAGATATGCCGGAGGAATGACCAGGCTGTCACTAACAATTTAAAGGTAGATAAATCATTTGGTGAATGCCCCCCACCCCTGATTCCAGCAAAAAAAGACCCCTGCTGTCCACAATCAAAAAAGATGCACTGTTTGGCAAAGGCATCTGAACTGGCTAATTCCGCCCCCCGCCCCCCACCCCCACCCGCACCGCCTTCTCAAGGTTATGGTGGAATCTGGGCGCCTTCAGAAAACGGGCCACCTGGTAGGACTCATCACGTCAACTTCCTTCATCTCAGTTCAAGCTTAAAAGGCCTCTTCACTGGGAAGCTCCCCAGTGAGGTTTTTCACGCACATCTGGAGACTTCCCACAATAGGCCTTTGAAGCGGCCTGAAGTATTCCAGGAAGTCCGCCTCACTGGGCTGAGGTTTAAAGAGCAGAAACCCACATTTATTTTTCTTTCCCGCCTTCTTTGACAAAACTCCCCCCAGTGGTTTGTGGGCATTTGCAAAGCAGCCCTGACTTGCAACTCACTACTTCTAGGGCTGCAGTCTTAAAGAAAAACAACAATGAAGCAAATTCAAAGGGAGCACTGGTACCAGAAAGATCTGTTTATGTGTTTGGCTCCTCCACCAGGCTCTGAATTCATGCTTTAATCATCTTTGTAGCAGGAAGAAAGTGGACTCTGGACTCAAAGGGACTTGCTCCATTACTCAGCATTGGTGACATTCTGTCGAATCACTTAAACTCCCTGATCTGTGAAATGAGTTAATGGCGCCTGCCTTATGTGGAGCACTAAACGTTACATGAGGTGGGGGAGAAAATCACTTTGCACATTGTCTGACATGGACTTCATCGGATCTACACTGTCCCTCTGCCAGGATCACCCTCCATCGTATGGGCTGGAAGCTACTCATTCTTTACAAGTCAACTCACGTGGCGGTTTCCTGCTCTGGCAATGTTTTACCTCCCTCTTGCTTAGGCTAGTTTAGGTAGGTGTCTTCTATGCTTCAGTACCTCCCTATCCTCTAATCCGTAGTTTATTGTTATTTCCATTTAAAGTATATGCCCACCATACCCCCTACCGTCACTGTAATAACGACTGTAGACACATGGGATCTTCCTTTTTCATTGTTGTTATCTCCATACCAAGCACAGTGCCTAGTATACTGATGTGCTCAGTGAGTATCAACTGATTAATCAATGCATTTAACAAATATTTATTAAGCACCAACTCTGAGTCAGGTACTATTTTAGCTACTGAAGATACATCAGTGAATAAAACAGACATAGCCCCTGCTTTCATAAGTTTACATCCTTGTAAGAGTATCAGGAAATACACTAAGGAGAGACTTCCAGTTACAGCTCAACTGTGTAAAGGAGTTAGAAGTCATTACCCCCATTCCTATAATAAGAAAAGAGCTAACGAACTGAAAATCACTGATCTGTCTTGGACTGTTTGGAGAACTGAGGTTACAGAGCAAACCACCACCCTGAGATCTGGAGAAACAGGATAATTCTAGAGAGTTGCAGTTGAGATCTTCTTACCTAGAGCAGAAACCACTAGAGCCACAAACTGGTAGGGACATTTAAGTGATAATTTTGATGAAGTGCTGGGGGCCGAGCGTGGACTACATGAGACTGAGAAACTTCTGGGGCTTCAGTCTTACTGGGAGGCCCACCCTTTCACGGGTTTTACCTCCAGGAACCCTACCAGATTCTCACTGTAAAGAGGCAAGAATGATTCCCTACTGGCTCCAGCAGGAGTGAAAAAGAGGAAACACTGTGAAAATATGCCAGAGAGTTCTTTATAACAAAGGCCTACTTTTAAGGGGAAAAGGCTTAACCAGAGCCTTACCCCACCCAGGGGAAGGACATCCCTCCAACTCTAGCTCCTTCCAGTCTCCCTTTCTCACCTACAAGGGAGGAAAAAAGGTAAACATTTGTGAAGGGCACAACCCAAGGACATAGGCCCAGGATTCAATCAAAAGATTCTAGGCTGTTTCCCTTCC
>NW_006789324.1:3315290-3337776 GCF_000442215.2 Lipotes vexillifer | reverse complement strand
CCCTACACCTTAAAATGATACAAACAGGGCTCCAGTGTAGTAATGGTGGATGACAACTGAAAGAGCTACAAGATGCAGGCTCTATTTAAGGAGGAGTTCTTGTGGAAGCCCAAAGACAGGGGAGCATTTTAAGCCTAAATTAAGCAAAGAAAAAAAGAAAAACAAGAAGAAGAAAAAACTAAATAATAAAGAGCAGAAATCAGTGAAATTGAACACAGGAAAACAGTACAGAAAAAAATTAATGAAACTGATTTTTCATTGAGCAAATTGAACAATGTATAAAAAGAACTACACACCACAACCAAATAGAATTTATTCTCGGTATGCAAGGCTGGTTCAACATTTATAAAAATCAATCGGTGTAATTCACCACATCAACACGTTAAAGAATAAAATTCATATAATCATATTAATAGATGCAGAAAAAGCATTTGATAAACTCCAACACCTACTCATGATTAAAAACTCTCAGCAAACTTGGAATATATGGGACCATCCTCAATTTGATAAAGAACATTTACAAAAAACTCTACAGCTAATATCATACTTAATGAGAAAAAACTGAATGCTTTCCCCCCAAAGACTGGGAACAAGGCAAGGATGTCCTTTCTTACCACTCTTATTCAAGACTGTATTGCTCTTAGCTGGTGCAATAAGACAAGAAAAACAGATAAAAAAGCATACAGATTGAGAAGGAAGAAATAAAACTATCTTTATTCTTAGATGACATGACTATCTATGTAGGAAACCTCAAAGAATAAGAAAGATAAACAAAACACCTTTTTAAACTAGTAAGGGAACATAGTAAAGTCACAAGATACAAGGTTAATATATAAAGTCAATTACATCCCACCAATTACTAGCAATGAAAAATTGGAGTTTGAAGTTAAAATCATTTACAATAGTATACTGTAAAAAACCAAAGTCCTTGGGTATAAGTTTAACACAAAATGTAGAGAATCTATATATGGAAAAGTACATAACTCTAATGAAAGAAAAAGAATATTTAAGTAAATGGAGAGATATTCTATATTCATGGATTGGAAGATTCAATATTGTTAAGATGACAAATTTCCCCAACCTGATCAATAGATTCAACACAGTCCCAACTGAACACTCAGCAAGCTATTTGTAAACAAAACAAAATGATTCTAAGACTTATATGGAAAAGCAAAATACTTATTAGTCACTATAACACTAAAGGAGAACAAAGTTAGAGGATGGACATAACCTGACTTCATGACTTACTATAAAGCTATAATAATCACAGTAATGTGGTATTGGTGAAAGAACAGACAAATAGATCAATGGAACAGAAGAGTAAGCCCATAAGTAGACCCACACAAACACAATCAAATTGATCTTTGACAAAGGAGCAAAGTCGATTAACAGGATAAAGGGTAGTGTTTTCAACAAATGGTGTTGAAAAACCTGGACACACACATGCAAAAAAAAAAAAAATCTAGATACTGACATTACACCTTTCACAAAACTTAACTGAAAATGGATCATAAACCTAAATGTAAAAAGTAAAACTGTAAAAGTTCTAGAAGATAACACAGGAGAAAATCAAGGTGACCTTAGGTTTAATGATGAGCTTTTAGATACAACATCAAAAGAACAATCCATGAAAGAAAAAAATGATAAGCTGGATCATTAAAATTTAAAAACTGCTCTGTGATAGACAATTTTAAGAGAATGAAGAGATAAGCCACAGGCTTGGAGAAAATATTTGTAAAACATATATCTGAGAACTTATATCCAAAATATACAAAGAATACTTAAAATTCAACAATAATAAAACAAGCAACCCAGTGAAAATATGAGCAAAAGATATGAACTTCACCAAAGAAGATAGACTGGTGGCAAATAATCATATGAAAAGATACTCAACATCGTTTGCCGTCAGGGAATTACAAATTAAAACAGTAATGATATGCCACTACATAACTATTAGAATAGACAAAATCTGCAAAACTGACAATGTCAACACTGACGTAGATGTGGAGTAACAGGAACTCTCATTCTTTGCTGGTGGAAATGCAAAATAATACAGCTACCTTGGAAGACAGTTTGGTAGTTTATAACACATCTAAACATGGTCTTAACATACAACCCAGCAATTGTGTTCCTAGGTATTTACCCAACTGATTTGAAAACTTAAGTCCACACAAAAACCTGTATGCAAATGTTTATTCATAGTCACCAAAAACCAGTGGCAACCAGATGTCCTTCAGTGGGTGAATGGATAAACAAACTGGTACAACTATACAATTGAATATTATTGCACAATAAAAAGAAATGAACTACCAAGCCACAATAAGACGTGGATGAATCTTAAATGCATATTACTCAGTGAGAGAAACCAGTCTGAAAAGGTTACATATTCATGATCCCAATTACGTGACATTCTGGAAAACGCAAAACTACTAGGGTAATGAAAAGATCATCAGTAGTTGCCAAGGGCTCAGGGAGAAGGGAGGGATGATTAAATAGGTGAAGCACAGGGGATTTTTTGGGGGGATGCTGAAATTATTCTATATGATACTGTAATTGTGTATATACAACATTATGCATTTGTCAAAACCACTGAATGTTACAGCACAAAGACTGAACCTTAATGTATATACATATACAGATACATTATGTCAGATGGCGATAAGTACTAAGGAAACAAAATCAAGTAGGATAAGGGATAAAGAATGACAGGAGTAGACAAGGCAGTTTGTATAGGGTGGCAGGAATGGCATCTCTCTGATAAAATGATAGTTGAGCAAAGATCTGAAGGGGATGAGAGGATGAATCATGCAAGTATCTAAGGAAGAGGATTTCATGGAGAGGGAACTGTATGTCTAAAAGCCCAGAGGTGGGAGTGTGTTTAGTATGTGGACAGAGAGTGAAGGGGCCAGGATAGATGGAGCGGCCTGGGCAAGGGGCGAACAGCCAGGCTGGGCGGGCCTTCTAGGCAACAGTGAGGACCAAATAAATGAATCAATAAGTGAGATGAATGGAAACTGTTCATCTTGAAATTTATATTAGGTACTCCAGCCTTTCAAAAAAAATTTAAATGAAGAGTCATCCTTTGCAATGCACCTCCCTCCCCTAAGCATACACAAACATTTTATCGTAACAATACCAAAATCTCTTAGCCTGCAATTGCTCCAACAAGACCCTCTAGTCCCGCCGAAGCAGTCTAAGGCATGTCATCTCCTTTCCAAAACAAAATTTCAGACTAGTTTCTAGAAAGGCAAAGTGAAATGAAGGCTTGAGGCTAACTTTTCACATAATTCGATTAAAAAAAACACAACAAAAAACTCACATATGCCTGAAATCTTTAGATAATGGAGAGAAAAGTGGATTTTCCTCTCTTCGTTATTAGAGCAATTGGCTCAAACTCTCATTTCATTTTGGACATACAGGCACAACCCAGAGTCTGTAATTAGTTTCAAACCACCAAAGTAGAAACAGAATAAAATTTCAACTAACTGAAGGACCTTTTTTCCCTTGACATACTTGGCTTTCAATGGCTAGAGGCATAAGGCATGGATCCAAAAAGCAAGCTTATGACTGGGACTGATTTTAAAAAAACAAAATAACTTGCAAAGTATGCCTTGGGTGAGTCCAATATAAGCTCCTTACCTGCTGCCTTCTCCCTCTCTAGTTCTAGTCCCATGTAAGGAGAGAAGTTATCCTGAAGGATGACGAAATCCCCAATCATTGGAGGGCAGTCCCCGCCAGGCTCATCGCTGGAATGCTAAGATAGGCGCAGAGCTCTCACCTCTTTCAGAGGTTTGTACCAATAAGGATGAAATAAAAAACACATTCCTTTGTACTTCCTTTTAACCAGAAAGGTGGGTGCATAGATAAAGGCATTCGATTGCATGAGTATGAGAGTAAAATGTGGATCTCTCAATAGTGGGGAAGTGATCTCAGAATATCTTGGTTGATTTATGGCTACACTCAATCACTGGCCACGTCTTTGGGGGAGTTAACCTTTATGAACCTCAGTTTCTTCATCTGTAAAATGACAATTATGATGTCTGCCTGCAAAGCCCTTATCAAGATGAAATATAAATAAGTTCATTTGTATCTTTTTTTTTTTGGAACTTATTTACAAAACAGAAACAGATTCACAGACTTAGAGAATGAATTTATAGTTATGGGGGAGTGTAGCGGCAGTCAGATTGGGAATTTGGGATTGACATGTACACACTGCTACATTTAAAACAGATAACCAACAAGGACCTATATATATATATATATATATATATATATATATATATATATATATACATACTTTATAAGGTTAAAAAACTAAAAAACTAAAATAATGAATATGTACTTGAAAAAAAAAAGATGAAATAAAATATGTCCCTAAAATGCCTAGAACAGGGTCTGGCCTATAATAAGTGATTAACATGCATTCCTTCCTTTCATAAACATACATCCTATATTTATACCTGGCATAGATTTGGCAAACAGCAGCCTCCTGATAAATGTCCGTTGAGTAAATAACTGTCTGAATGAACTATCTCCAGGGAGTCTTGAATGATACTTTATATAATGATACTTAATATAATGCTGATAGTAACTACCACTTACTGAGCACTTACTGCTGGTCAGGTGGTGTGATACATGCTCACATACATCCTTTCACCGAATTCTTGTGACTACCCCATAAGATAGGCCTTCTTTTAGCTCCACTTTACAAATGAAGAGCTAAGATGGAACAATTTTCCTAGGATGACACAGCTAGCAAGCAACAGAACTGGATTTTGAACCCGTATCCTTCTGATTTCAGGGGCCATGTCTTAACTGCTCTAGCATCCTGGGCAGAATTTTAATGCACATTAAGAAAACAAACAACAACAACAAAAACAAACAAACAACAACAAAAGGCCTTTCGACTTCTTTTGTTAAGGAAGACTCAACTAGGGTGACTAAGTCTTCCTGCTGCTCCCAGAATAGCCCTATCTAGTTGGATTGGCAGCTACCAGGCCGGAAACAGGTGGGACCGGTATAGCTGCCAGGGACCAGCCCTTGAGAAAGTGGCTGAACAAGTTGTCCGGTCCTGTTCCCAGAAGCTGGTACAAATCTGATGGGGATGCCACTTGTGTGGGCTGGCATGGGGTGGGGGAGGAACCTGGGTGCTAGAGTCTTACCTTGAACAAAGAGGTAAAAGTGTCCAAAGGACAAAAACAAATTGTTCAGAGAAGGGGAGCTGGAGGTGTGGTACAGGGGCACAAGTCCTACAGGGGTGGGAAGCAAGAATCAAGGGCAATGGGGTGTGGCCAGGAGCCAGGAGGTCAGGGTGTGAGGGGCTGGGTGGAGGATGGAGTGAAAGGTTCTGGACAGCTGTGAGAAGTACCAGGCTGTGGCAGGAAGCCTTCTCAGTGGGAGGTCCCTGACCCTGTGGTGCAGAGGCAGGACTGTCAGTGTGCAGGTTACAGGGTGGCACAGAATAACCTTACCCCCAGAACACTCCTTGAGGTAAAACATGCCTCAGAGACAGTGTGAAAATGACTAAGAGCATGGACTCTGGGGGCCAAACTGCCTGGGTTCAAAGCTTAGTTTCTCTGTTTACCAGCTGTGTGACCATAGCCATGTTACTTAACCTCTCTGTGCCTCAGTCACCTCATGTATCCAAAGGGAATAACAATGCCCCTTATCTCACGGGGTTTCTATGAAGATTAAAAATATATAGAAATGGCTAGAAGAGAACACAGAAAGTGCTGGCAAACAGAAGTATTTACATGTTACCTATTGCTCTTATTATTACCACCTCCCAGAGTTGATGGGAAGACACATGAGATGCTGTCTAACTCAAACAACATACAATTCTTCCCCTTTCCCTCTTTCTTCACACAGTGCAACTTTAGCAGTAGAGCCAAGATGTGAACCTAAACCTTCAGACTCCAAATCCTCTGTTCATCAAGCACGGCTGTCTAGTAGTAAGGTGTAAGCAGTGCTGGTCATGGCCCTGTGATGCATAAATCTGCCCCTCTCTTCTTGCCATGTCCTCTTCAGTCACCCCAAACCCTAGCTCTTGTGGCTCAATCCAAGGTGAACTAACAACTGCATATCACACTTGTGATTTCACACTACCTCCTCCTTTCTGTCTTTCCCAGCTCTCATCCAGGCTGACTTCGTTGGCAGAGTAGTTCCTTTCATCATGGCGTCTCCCACTCAAAAGCATTCCATGGCTCCCTAGTGCCTGTGATGGGAGGTATCATAGTGGTCCAGGTGTAGAGCATCTAATTCCTGGTGTTCTCCATCTGAGTCCAGGAGCAGTTGATAATAGATTATAGCATCAGAGAAAGCAAGAACAATTTAACCAGCAGAGCCTAAGATTATACTGTATGGGCATATCTAAAACCCCACCTGCGAGCACGTGTATCCACAGAAGAAAAGTAACATAAAAGTCCTGTGCTGTTGAACTAGGCCTGTGGAATAGTTCTAATTTCCCCACTAACATTTGATTGCTACAATCTAAGCCTCAAATGTTCTCATCTGCGAAATAGGACAATACCTATTATCACTGAAGGGTTGGTGGGGTTAAAGGAGAGTCTGAATCTAGAGTGCCTGGGTCAGCAATCCTGCACCTAAGTGTTATCATAATTCGCACTATTATTATTCTAAGGCCCTCTCTCTGGCCTTCAAAGTCAAACACAACCAGTTCCCTGTTTACTCATTCTGATTTGCCAGCGTTCTCTGGGATTTGCTGGGCCTGTCCCTTTGAGACATTTCCATTTCTGTGTCTTCTCTCTGTGGTTCCTTTCCTCACTCCCATGATACTCAAATCTGAGATTCTCTTTTTAAGATCCTGCCCCACGTTCGAGGCCCAGCTCACATTGGACCGCCTCCTGGAAACCGTCCCTGCCTGCACCCCACACCCCCGGTCCATCCTCTTGTCCCAGCTCCCTGAATTCACACCCACTCACGAGCTGTACTAAATAACTTAACTTTAAAAATGCCTGCTGTTGTTCCAATATTTTACACTATTTTCTCACCCCAATTAGATTGTAATCCTTTCTCGAGTAACTGTCGAGATTTTTTCTCTAATGTTAGCTTTCAGCATTAAATAAATGTTCCCAAACCTCCTAGCAACGTTTCCTCTGAGGGTTAACAAATGAAGTGTAAAAACTCCTGGGAGTTCAGAGGTCGGGAGTGGTTTCTACATCTTTTAAGTGAAGACAATGATACCGACCTCACAGGGTTGTTTGATGCGTTGAGATAAGGGGTATAAAATTGCCCAGAAGTCTGCAGAATTGAAAACATAATCTGGCACAAGAGAAGGAAAAGGCAATAGAAATTGATATGAACCTGCAAAAGGAGGCAGAAGGAAAAGGAGAACCGTGGGGGAATGCAAAGGATCGCTTAAGCAAACAGATGTGCCAGGCATCTCCTATGCATCAGGCACTGCACTGGGCAATTCATGTATGTTATTATACATGTAGGATACCGGTGAAGGTCACAAGTTCTGGAGTCAGGATACTGGGTTCTAATCCTAGTTCTATCTGTCACCAGCTGTACGACCTCAGTTAAGCTATTTAAAATGTCTATGGCTGGACTTCCCTGGTGGTCCAGTAGTTAAGACCCTGCACTTCCAATGCAGGGGGTGTGGGCTTGATTCCTGGTCGGGGAGCTAAGATTCCACAGGCCGTGGGGCACAGCCCCCCCAAAATGTCTATGGTTTATTTTCTTCATCTTTCAATTGGGCTAATTTAAAGCAAGGGTTGGCAAATTTGTTTCTGTACAAAGCCAGATAGTAAATATTTTCGATCTGGTTGGACATACAGTTTCTGTTTCGACTACTCAATCTTGGAGCTATAGCATGAAAGTAGCCACAGAGTAGACATGAACAGATGGGCATAACTGTGTTCCAGTAAAATATTTGCACAAATGGGCAGTGGGCAAAAATTGGCCCATGGGGAGCCAATTTTGGCCCATGGGGACCTCTAATACAGACTTTACCTTATACGGTCTACAGAGGACGGAAGAGTTAATACAGTTCATGCTCTTAGAACAGTGCCTTACGCACCGGTAATTGCTCAACAAATGTTAGCTGTTGTTACGATAATGAACCCATGGAAGAGGTGTTAGTATGGCCTCTTACAGGGAAGAAAACTAAATCTCGGAAATAACTGGATTAACTTCTTCAAAAACTGACACCATCTACTAGTGGCAGAGTAAGACTCAAAGCACAGGCTGGTTGGTCTTTAAAGTCTATTAATTTTTCCACTGTAATTTTGTCAACTTCACAGATCTTCAGAACCAAGACCTTATTTCACGGATCCAAAGAGAACCTATAACTCTGATCCTTTACCTCCAAGTGTTTTGGGACTTGACTCAAACACTGCTGACACACAGAACGATGAAATCAAGGCTGGGATCCAAATGGGCATTTCAGGCAAGCCCTTGTCTTTATATTCCTTGAGTCCTGATCCAAGGCAGTGGGGAACAGGTGTGGAATCTACATTCGCCCCCCCTCTTGGGTACTCACACATTTGCAGCCTTCGCTGGCCTTGGCGTCGGTTTCCTATGACACCAATGGATCAGCTGCCTTTGGGGAGCCCTAATTAAGTGCACAAATAGGGCAGCCTTCCCAAATCTCACATTAGTTCTGCTTTGGAATGCCAGAATTTTCTACCATGGAAAAATGCTTCATGCCCTGACTCTTAACAAACCCACAAGTTCAAATGCATTTTTTGGGGGGGACAAGAATCCCAAGCTGTTATGTGAGAAGGCAAGCAAAGAAAGGGCTTTTCTTGAAAGGGGGAAACAAAGGGCATCCAGAAATGTCACAAAAATGCCCTGCAAACGCTCCAGCTTGCCTCGAGCTGTTCTCTGTCTGAAGAACTTGAAAGTGATTTATGTCTCTTTTTCCTCGGGTCAGTGATCGGCTTCTTAAACCTGAGACTCTGAAGCAGGTATTGTCAAAGATTTCTTTCCATATGGATAAAAAGAAATCCACATGGGATAAAAAGCAAAAGTAATCCCAATTAAATGGCACAGACTTTGTGCATTTCAGAACTGTACCCCTCTGTGACGTGCTATTTCTCTCTTGTCCTCCTCTTTCCCTTCTTCCTCCTTCTTGCTTCTCACCCCAAAGCCCAGTCTACCAACGCCTATTCTAGGGAAAGCCTCTCTGGTTCTGTAACTGAGAAGAGACCATAATGGTTGGTTTGGAGCATGTGGGTTTAACAGCAATTAGCTGTCTGCTTTATCTTTAATTCCACATCTTCTGGAGTAAAACCATTTAGGCTACAGACCCCAAAAAGCATTGCATGTTGTCTACGTCCAGAGTTCAGTGGACCATTGTGTTGACGTATTTTCCCTCATCAAAGGACTGAAAGTGGGTTGGCCTTCGACTTGATACAAAAAAAATACAATGGTGGGAGCCGCTGGGCTGGGAGTCACACAGATTTACCACCACAAGGGGATCTTCCAGGCTCCAGGCTGTCAACCAGCCCAGGCCTCTGGCAGGACAAATGCAGCCCTTCAACTGGCCACCATGGGTTCCTGCCCAGGGAAACAGCAGCCTCTGTGGGGCTTGTTGCCTCAGGAGAGGTGAAGGAGCCTTTAATAAGGGTAGCCATAGTTTATTATCCCAATAAATTCTCCTTTGAGTCCTGGACTCAGTTTAATGATCGATTATTAATAATTAGACCAGGACATAAGACATAGGCTGAGTCTGTCCTGGGTGTGTTATCACCTCTCCAATTTACTTCTGTGGAGCTCCTGATGGTTGGGAAATTTGCAGAAATGATCTCTCAAGGGTCATAGGGAACTGGGAGTTTCAGACTGAATTTTGATTTTGATGCCCTTATTCTGTGTTGCCTCTTCTCACAGACTCCACCAGAGTCTAGACTTCACAAAAGCAAAGATGTATCTAGAAAATACTGAAATATACCACAATTACTAACTGTATGCCTTTCTGATGCCAGCAGCTGGGAAAAGCCTCCATTCCCCAACAATCAGGAAGGGCTTTCTCCTTGAAACCCCCAGCTCAGGAGTTTCCAATCTCTGGACCAATACAATCTCCAAACCTTTTGGAGACCTACAAAGAATTGTCAGCGTCTTATTCTGCCAAACAAGAAACTTTAAAAACAAAACAAAACAAAACAAAACACCAAAAAACCTATTCAACGTTCACTCTGACCCTGATGTCATATCAAAAAAGATTTTAACATCAAAGCAAAAAAAAAAAAAAAAAAGTTATCGTGATCTCAGAATACAGGGAAATCATTTAAATTGTTTACATATGGCTTTGTTACAAACTCGACATACTACCCTTATTTCTTCATTTCCTCTGTACTAGTGAAACTTTCCTAAGGACCTGCAGTAAGGGTAAACTTCACGGGTATGTCACCTGTGTAGTCATCCAGGGTCCCACGCTAGGAGGGCTCAAGCTTGGGGTTTAGTGATCTGCAGTCCCTGTTTTGAAATTCTTAATTTTATCTCTGAACGTGTACTTTGCGGACGAAGGCTGATGGGACAGCAGAGTGTGTGCTGGGTGTGGGGCCTTTCCCTTTCCAGGACCAGCCTGCTCCCTGCCTTCTGGCACCTTACCCCATTTCTCCACTGCTGACCACAAACCCCTGGGGTGATGACAGGGTGGCACGGGGTGGCGGGAGTGTAGGGACAAGCACAGCTGCGGGGAGAGCCAGGCCAGGTTGTGAGCCTGCAGTGTCTCAGGGCCGGGCAAGCAGTGTCTCTCCCCGCCACTCCCCACTGCCACGGAGGGTTGGGTAGGCAACTGGGAAGCTGGAAACCCTTGGGGGTCACCTGTCAGCCACAAGTGACTTCCCTGCCCCCGGCCAGGGGCCCACATTTTCATTTGGTACCGGATCCCATAAAGTACACGGTCGGTTCTGCCTGTGGTAGCCCTCTGATGACGTCTGAGAACTACTGGACTAGCTGAGAGACCCTTGCCCCTAAAGAGCCCCTCCACTCCCCTCCTTGTAAGAAGATTCTGTGAGTAATGGCTGTGCTCCCCAGACTTCCTCGTGGAAGGCCAGTTTCCCCAGAGACTAAGCACCCGCCTGTTGGGAGCCATTTCATGCTTGGCCTGGACTGGGTGCTAACTGTCATCCTCATCATCCTGCACGGGTGGGTGGCTCTTCACAGTTTGGAAAGCACTTTTCCACTGTGTGTGTGCGCGCTTGTGTGCGTATGCATGTGTTTGTGTACACACTTTTTTTTTTTTTTTTTTGCGGTACGCGGGCCTCTCACTGCTGTGGCCTCTCCCGTTGCGGAGCACAGGCTCCGGACGCGCAGGCTCAGCGGCCATGGCTCACGGGCCAAGCCGCTCCGCGGCATGTGGGATCCTCCCGGACCAGGGCACGAACCCGCGTCCCCTGCATCGGCAGGTGGACTCTCAACCACTGCGCCACCAGGGAAGCCCTACACACACACTTTAATCTCACCTTCTCTAGCTTGGTGAACTTGAAAGAGCTTATACTTTGGATTTTCACACAAGTCTAGGTTCAAGTCCCAACTCTCTCACTTTCTGGCTGTGTGGCTTTGAACAAGTGATTTGCCTTTCTAACTTCTTGCTCCTATTTGCAAGTGGAGATGATAACATCTACCTACCTCACATAACCTCAGTTACAGATTAAATGTGGTTATAATCCAGCATGTTACCAGGTGATCAATTAACATTCATCCCTTTCCTCTTCCTGGCCTGCCTCTGGAGATGTGGAATGATACTTGGGGAGGCCACATCTCACCTGGGAAACCCACCCAAGAGGGGCTGAGCCAGGCATCCTCCTGGTCTGTGGGCCTGTCCATTGTTCAAGAGGCAGCACTGCCACAGCAGGAAAAAACCCTGGACAGGGGGGCAGGAATGACTCTGCAAACCCGAGAAGCTGCTTCTTAAGGATCTAGATTTGGGCTCACAGGACTAGTTAGTTTTGGCAGGTGAGAGGAAACACTGAAATGGGGGAACACATGTAGAGCGCAAGGTAGAAAGTATCAAGGGCAAACACAACCTCCCTCCCACCTCTCCCACCTTCCAGCCCTGCCCTTTGGAGAGGCTGGCAGGAATTTTGCAATGTGTTGGAAAGGTTCAGGAGGGCAGCGTTAGACGTGTTTTAGACTAAGAATCAGTGGGCCTGGATTCCAGTCTCAGGTTTTCTCTCTATAACCTTGGGAATGTCACCTCCCACTGGGAACCAAATGTCTCCATCTTTTAAATGCACTAGACTAGATGACTTGTTCAGTTGATTCCAGCTTTGATACTTTATGTTTAATTAGAGAAAGGATAGCTATAAAAACATATTCTGTAAGGAGCTGGGACAGGCCCTCTGAACTAGGAGAGGCCCCTTCCAAGCAGTGGCGTTAGGAAGGCCTGGCCCTAGTCCAGGGATGCTGGTTTCCCGGGCAGGCCATTTGTTGAGACTTCATAATGGCTGGTCACCTGATGACTCTTGCATCTCTACTCACACCCAAGGCACCTCGTTCGAATGGGCTGTGACTGACTTGGTGAACAGTAACAGACTCAGACATTTTCATGCGAAGTGTTTCGACAGTCATCTCCAAACAGAAAGAGCACAGTGGGCTGTTGTGACGAGATTTCTGGGGAGTACTGTTTATGGCTGTGTTTTTGTTTACCCTTGGCCTAGTACACAGGGTACAGCTGAAAATGGCCTCAGCTGAAAACACTCTCTTTTCTTTCAGGGCAAACTTTCCAAACTTTTACATGCAGCCTGTCAGCTCCAGGCCCACTGCCCCTGTCTCCACCTCCTCTGCTCTCCCAGAGAAACAGGGGCCCCCCAGCCCCCTCCTGCTTGGCCTCTGAGTCGCTCCCAACAGAGGCGGGACAGATACTGACAGCGTAGCATTAGGGATTTGGAGCCAGATGGTTCTGGGCACAAATCCCCGCTCCTCCACTTGCTAGTTGTGTGATCTTACGCAAGTCACTTGCATTTTCTCACCCTCAGTTTCACCAGGTGAAAACTGGAAATAACAGAACCTACCCAATAGGACTGCTTTAAGAATTAAAAGGAAATATATCATTGCAGATAAATCTTGAGGGACATCCTTAATTGTGTTTTTTTTCTCTCTACCTCAATCATTTTGGTTGATCCGTAAAGAAAAAAAAAAAAAACAGGCTTCTGCCTCAGTTTCCCTTCTTGAGTTTTGATCCTCTTTCCTACCTTGTGCTCCAAACCCAGCAGAATGGATTGGGCAGGGGCTCTGGCTGTGCTGCCATTTCTCCTACCCAGGGACTCCTGACTGCAGACAAGAATCTTCCCATTGATGGGCAGGAGATATGAGGAACAGTAACAGTTAATTTTATTAAGCATTTCCTATGTTCCTGGCTTATCATCATTTCCTCTTCATAACAAGCCTACAAGCCTAGAGGTAGGCCCCACTATCAATCCTATTTAACAGATCAGGAAACTGAATGCCAAAAAGGTTTAGGTCCAAGGTCACAGGGCCAAGGGTAGTGGAGGCTGAATTCCAACCCAGTGTGTCTGACTCCCGAACCTTCTCTTTTAATCACCAGCCTCTCTGCTTTTGAGTTTTAGGTATTCCCTGCATATTCATTCCTGTCTTTTTCAATAACCATCACCACAGTAGCCACCAATAATTGAAGCCCTATACTCATGACATACATTATCCCATTTGACTTTCCCAGCAATCCTATGAAATAGCTATTTTCATACCCAATTTACAAATGAGAGAGCTGAGGTCAGAATAAGTACATTATCCAAAGTCAACTGGCTGTGAAAGGAGCCAGGATTCAGATACTGTACATGATTTCTTTGTAGCTCCTTGATCACTGTACTATACGCCAAGGGCTTTATAAGTATCAACTCTCATAACAGCCCTATGAGGAAGGTCATACCAGTATTTCCATTTTACAGATAGGGAAATTGAGGTAGAGAGAGATGAAGGCATTTGCTCCAGGCTTCACAAGTAAGAGTGGCAGAGCTGGATTTTGAACCCAGGCAGTCTGGCTCAAGTGTCTGGACTCCCAACTTCGAGTGTTGTGTTGCTGTAAGAAGTGAAGGATGCCAGGCAAGGGGAGGGGAAGAGATTTCAAAGGAGAGGGAATTGTGCCCACACAAGCAGGAGGCTCAGTGAGTCCAGGAACGACAAAAGCTCTCCACCCACAAGGACTGTAGTAGTCCCCCAGAGCCCTGGCTTCTCTCCGCCAAGAGGGGTCGGCCACCCTGGAGAATTTTCCAGCATTGAGCAATGGCGTAGGTGTTTCGTTTCCCTTAGGCCCACAGAGATGCATCATGAGGAAATTGCCTCAGACTCTTGGGCAAGCTGTGACTCCACGATTCAGCTACAAAATCCTCAGAAGAGATGAAAGTCAACAGTCTTAAGTGACCAGTTGCATTTACATGTGTGGGGGGAGAAAAAGACCTTTTATCAGGAGGGGCAGAAACAAACATGTATTGAGTAGGCTGAGACATGGGAGATGTTAAACCTCACAGTAACCCTTTGAAATTGTGATTTGCCCCATTTTACAGAGAAATAAACTAAGGCTCAGAGCAGCAAAGTGATATCCCCAAATCAAGTGGTAAGTACAGGAGCCTGGATATGGTCCAAGGTCCATACATATGACTTCAGGCTGCCCGCTCATAGTTAGTTCCCTGCTGCCCTCTCATTTGCCTAGGAGTGATCCACATGGTTTCAAAATTTCCCCATAATTAATGGTGAAATTACCAAGACTGTCTGCAAAAACAGAGACCATTCTGCTAACCCGGGGTGTTGTAGTCTAAAATGTTATTATTCTGAAAAACACAGCTCCAGGAAAAGAAACAGTTTACAGGGAAAGTTTCCAAGAAATCTTGAAGCCATAAAGAAGGAGATTCACAGATGTGAGTATATGAAAATTTAAAACTCCTGTATAAGACACGGTAAGCAAAGGTGGGTGTTGAAGGTCTTATTACAAGAAAGTCTTCAAGATAAATGACAGACAAAGGACTGATGCACAGAGCACACGAAGAACCTCTCCAAATCCCCGAGGGAAAGACCTACGACCCTAGAGGAAAATGAAGAGAGGATGTTAATAGGCCATTAACAGAAGACAGAAATTAAGAGACTGAAGATATAAAGAAAATGTTCATTCTCACTAGCAACAGGGCAGAGGCAAAGGAAAAGAACAATGAGCAGTCATTTTCTGCCCGAGAAATGGGCAAAAATGTTAAAACGATTGACAATATGCAGTGTTGGCAAAGGAACAGGGGCACTGTTGGCAGGAATACAAACTGGGACAGCCTTTTTGGAGGACATTTTGGCCACAGCTAACATAATTTCAAAGGCATAAATCCCTCCAGTAGAAATTCCACTTTTTTGTATCTCTCCAAGAGAACTTTTCATACTTGTGTATAAAGAACCATACCCAGGATGATTCTTTGATTGCTGTTTGCAAAAGCCAGATACTAGAAACTACCTACATGTCTATCAATAGGACATTGGTTAAATCATTTTTTATATATGCCAACTGTGGAATTACTACCAACATGTAACAGACATGCGCTGGCTCTATATGCACCGACATACTCCAAATATCTAATAAGTGAAAAAAAACCTTGCAGAACAGTTTGTACTATATGACCCTATACACACATATATGTCTATGAATGCATTAAAAAAGCTTAGAAAGACATATAAAATGGACAATAGCGATTACCTCTGGGATCAGGAGAGGTTTGTGCCTTTCCCATTTACTCTTTGATGTTTGAGTTTTTACAATGCAAGTCAATTTCCATCATTTTTCTGTTATCTAAAGAGGAGCGAGTCAGCCACAGAGACAGAGACACTTGCCTCGTGTTCTGGGTTATGTCCTGTTCATCCAGGATTGAGCAATACTCTGACCCAGGGCTGAGTCTCCCTCCTCTGCTGATGCAACCAGAAAGCAGCTCCTTCAGAAGCTGCCCTCCCCTATTCTCTCCCTCTCATTTCCAAAGGGGCTCACCCATCTCAACACATGCACGTTATACACATTCCTCTCAGGCACAGATTCACTCAGAATAGCTACTGCGTAGGTTAGTTCACCACCTGAGAACTTTTGAATCATGGACCAAAGATTCTTGTCACCTTGATAAAACTCGTACACAATCACACGCCGAAACAACTACAACAGCAATAACAAACTGTCAGGCTCCCTTAGCACAAGCTTTGATTTAAACCATGGGTCCAATGGGCACACACTGGATGTAGAGCTCCTTAAATAATAGCTCTGCTAGCTTAAAACGTATCAGATGTTCCTTTAGCCTTAGCTCGCCCAAGACATAAACTATGTGTTCAGGGGAAAGCAAAGTCAAATGACTCATGACAGAGTTTGTTTTTAGTATGAATTATTTTTTCTGGCTCCTTGCTTTTAAAGACGGATCCTTTTCAGATGGGTTGACGCAAGGGCTGCTGGGAGCTGGGCTCTCGAGCCTAGGGGTCCCCCCTCTTTTGAAAGCTGGTAGTGGATGTCCTGGGAAGGAGAGCTGATTTCCCATATGATCACTCCCATGATGCACTGCTTCTTCTTTTTCCCTTCAAGACAAGCCAGGCGATGGCGGCCTGGGTGAAGTGGGAGAAAGGGCACTGGATTTGGAGTCTGGGAGACCTGAGCTCTGATTCCAACTGTGCCATTTACAAATTGTATGCTGCAGGGAATGTCACATGACTTCTCTGGTCTCTGGGCTGCAGTCTAAAAAGAATTCTGAGAAGAATAAGCATCACTCTGGATTGTGGTGGGGGATTTGATGAAGTAACCTAGGGAAAGCATGTGCCTCACAGGAGGCACTGAACTGGACTCCTCAGGGCAGAGGTGTCCTGTATACCTCAGGATCCTTCCTGCTTGCCTGAGAACGGGGCAGAAAACATTTGAGGAAGGAAGGCAGCAGTGCATGGTGCACTTATGATGTGCCAGGCACTGTGCTAACTGCTTTATATGAATTATCTCATTCATCTTTACAAATAACCCTATAGGTTATTTGCTATCCACACTGAGGCACAGAGAGATTAAGAAACCTGACCAAGGCCACACAGGTGGTTAGTGGAGGGGCTGAGATCTGAATGCTTGTGATATGGCTTTAGAGCAGGAAGGGGAGAGGGAAAGTGGGCAGACCAGAGGATCCCCGTGTGGACTCTAAGAAAAGGCTGCATCAGGAATACCTAGCTCTTGGATCACCACAGAAGAACACACACAGGGGAAGGAGGAGGCCATCAGGAATGTGGTCATTCATGGCTCCGCAGGAACACAGGTGGTGGACAGCCAGAACCCACCCATGAGTGTGGCAGATTAGGACAGCTTCTTAGGGTGCTTTGGGCCAAGAGATGCCCAGGCTTCTCGGGGAGCGAGTACCCCAGGACAGGGCTGGTGCCCATACACATTCACTCCCTCCCTCTCTTCATCAGGTAGAGTAAGATGAACACAGAATTCCAGAGGTGAAAGGGACCTTAGCCACTGCCTGGCGCCACTCCACTGTACAGGTTAGAGACCAATGCCGCAACCACAAGTAGAGCGAAGACCAGAAGCCAGGTCCCTACTTTTCAAACCAGCAATTAGCTCTGGGGTCTCGAACACGAACAGCCACTCTCCCTTATATGCACAGCCTTGAGATTATGACTTCGTTTTTCAACCATTTATCCATCCCATAGTTCTCATCCAAGCAATGCTCAGGAAAGACAAGAATGCCGGCCATTGGGCTTTAGATATGTCCAGTCCCCAGGTTAAAATGACTGTTTAGCTCGCTTTCCCAATAAATCCCTGAATGATATACTAGGCAAGCAGCCTTTTGATAATGATACGGGTCTTCATAAGAGTCTGCCTACAGGGAAATGATGGGCAGAATTTGGAACAGTGATTTATCAAGGTGAACTAACAACATGTTTTTTGGCTTTATACTTCTGTCTTATGAGCTGCCCCTACAAGACAAAAGCATTAATTTGTTCATTCGTTTATTCACTCAAATTCACATTTTCATCCAATACATACTGAGTTGACCTTTAGGTTTGTGAATCCTTTGTTCCCAAGATCTAAAATTCTGTACACCCTCCTCCCATCTCAGACCCTCCCCCCACACACACACACACACACACACACACACACACACACACACACACACACACACACACACACACACCTTTGTTCAGTTAACACTTCCAAGTCATGAATCAGCTGTCACTCCTTTGGAGCGTTTTCTCTGCCTCCTGAAGGCTGGGTGAGGTACATCACCTAAGACAGCACACAGCCAACTCTAGTACAGCTGTCTGTTTTACTGTATTTCTCCCCTGCAAGATTCTAAGAAACTTGAGAACAAGGACTGCCTCCCTGGTCTTTTTGCTTTTCTTCAGATACATTTAGTTCATTCCCAGCTCAGGGCCTTTGCACTCCCTGTGCTCTCTGCCATTCCAGTCTCATCTCAAACATCCTTCCTCAGGAGGGCCTTTCCCACCTCATCTGCCTGGTCTCTCTTTGTTCCCTTACGTTGCTTTACTTTCTCTCACAGCATTTTCTTTTTTTCTTTTTTGGCTACCTGAAATCGTATTATTTATGGTGATTACTTGTTTCTGGAATTACTTGTTACTGGACTCCTCCCAGTGGGAATATAAGCTCTGTGAGGGCACAGTGATTTTTCAATAGATAAAGCTAGAGGCACACAGTGAGGAGAAGCAGACAGGTATCAAAGGGTGAAGGGAAGCACAAGCTTCCAAAGGGAAAGCTGGTTAATGGGACAAAGAAAAGTGACCAAAACTGACTCCCAAAGTGCAAGAAAGAACTAATAATGTTAACTCTTTTATTGCACACTAACTATGGCAGGCTCATATATTACCTTGTTGAAGTTTCCCCTTTGGGAATGCATAAGCATTCTGTAAACATATGTGAAATGGGAATACTTTTTTATCCCAGTTCCATGATATTGCTGTGGCGATTAAATACGTTGATTCATGTAAAGTGCTTTGAACAGTGCTTGGCATGTAGAAAGCATCAACACATGTTGCCTAAAATGGTCGTCATTGTCATCATCATCTACAAAGAGATATGACACATAGATAATACCTGCTTATAAGAATTTTATGTATTGCTATGCACTATTTTTACTTTTTAAAACGAATTATAGAACGTCTACAGTGTACAAAGTTAAACACATGTTCCTTATTTTGAATTTAATATGGTGCAAAAAGGTTTTATAAGAGTTACTTATCAGCGTTTATACAATCAAAGAATTGTATTATTACTTTTTTTTTTTTTTTTTGCGGTACGCGGGCCTCTCACTGTTGTGGCCTCTCCCGTTGGCGGAGCACAGGCTCCGGACGCGCAGGCTCAGCGGCCATGGCTCACGGGCCCAGCCGCTCAGCGGCATGTGGGATCTTCCCGGACCGGGGCACGAACCCGTGTCCCCTGCGTCGGCAGGCAGACTCTCAACCACTGCACCACAAGGGAAGCCCTGTATTATGTTTTTAATAAACACATTTGTGATAGTTTCAATCAGGTTTTAAAAAGCCTTAAGATGTAAAGATAAAGAACCATGTAAGAACCCAGAAACTAGAAGAAATGATGATGAAACATTAGTGGAAAGAAAAAATAGGCTAAAGGTTGAAATAAAACTTTGTAAGGACTAATACAGAGAACAATGAATAGAGAAAACAGGAGAACATTTGGAGATGTGAGAGGAAAGTAATTACAAGAGAGCAAATCAAAGCACCACATGCAAGAATCATTTCACTGCAATCTCTACAGGAAATGCCTATCAGATGGATGAAAACATCAAGAAAACTACTGAAAACAAGAACAAGAGTTAAACATGCTAAATAAATGCAATGATGTTTTATTAACAGTTTAAAAATATCTGCTAGAACAGAATATTTTACTCCAAGTTTGGCTAGTTCTTTATAAAAAGAACTCTTTTTAGTTATAGCTCTTTTTGGTTTGCCTCCAGATTGGAAACCTGGTGGGTGGAACTAGCAGCCTATCTCATCAGGCTACTACTGCCTTCTCTCTTTTTCAACCCCAAGACCCACAAGCCTTTTGTCACTGCATCTCAAAGAGCAGGGCGATTGCTTTTTCAAAAGGTCTTGAGAACATTTTAGCAGCACATTCAATGTTCCCCAGAGCCCCTAGGTGGCGCTATTGCAAAACTAACAGAAGTCTGAATCATCGCAAGAAAAAATAATGAATATAGCACATTTAGTACAAAACACTGAAAGCAATAACAACTCAAAAGGCAGACACCATTTGTTACAGAGACTACAAACAATTTAGTATCTCTTAAGACATTTATTAATTTCCTTTTAAGTTCAGGGGCTCACCCCACGAAGAAGAGACATTTTGTTTTTCGGCCAGAAAAAAAAAACAAAAAAAAAAACGAACAACTCAGGGTTGTTCTCTTTCTAAAACATTTGCATTTAAGGGCCCAGTGAAAATGATGCTGAAAGTCTGTGGTATATATTGTTTTACGATCAAAATTGGCTTGATAGCACAAAAGAACTAGCGCTCAGAGGGTTGGCTTGGGGAAAACATACAGTTATGTTAGTTTGACAGTCAACCAAAAGCCATAATATTATTAAATATATTTAAACATGGTTTTCATTTAGATTTGGCATCTTGACTAATGGGGATGTATTAAATAATACCTGGCTGCTAAGAATATATATATTTAGGAATCAGTGCCACATAAAACACACATGTACAATTCAGTCTCATTGTTATTTAAGGCTTCTCTTCTGTTCTCTTGGCTGTGGGCACACACATATTAAAAATTAAGTACACACTCAGTGTATGCTCGACCCTTTTAAAAGGCTTTCTTTTTAAACAGAAACATGCAACGGAAAGTGAACTCAACTCTAGTGAAAGGTAATGGATGCAATCCCTTTGGGGACAGCTGTCTGATTTATCAAAAGAAAGAAGAGGGGAGGGTCAAAAGCCAGGAAAAAAAAATTCCTGAGTGGTCAGCAAGGAGAGTGCTCAGAGAGGAGTCAAAATCAGTTTCTATACCCCAGGATTCCTTCTTTGCCAGCCTTGAGAGGTCGAATGAATGGTACCTTTTATCATGAGGCCATGGGGGTATCGGAGTGGGAGGAGGGTATCTTAAGATATGGGGTTGTATTCGTGGCCAAATAAACACAGGCAGATGTTGAGTGATTCCCAATGCATTAAAGAAACACTTTCTCTTTCTTTTAAACGAGGGGGGGCATCCGTAGGTTTCTGGGCATTATGCTAGGCGCTGTTCAAGGGTGGGAGTTGCGGGAACAGGGATGGTTAAGACAAGCTGGGGACACAGCAAATGTTAAAGATGCAAAGAGTCAAGGGCCATAACAGAGTTCTACTCTGTTCTGGATGAAAAAGTGATGTATCTGACATACAGATGCTGCATAATAGATGAGCATCGTCTCCTTTCCAATGTCATGAGGCTCCCTAAAATCCCCAGCCTGGAACAAGACATCTCAGTGGCCAAAATGTCAGATAACATCACATCCCATCTCTGAGCAACCCAGTGGACGGGGGTCACTATATTATTATTTTTTAATTTGAGAAACTAAAATATAGTATCCAGAAAATAATATCTCACCACTCAGAAGGAGAAAAAAAGCAAGCTTTTTTTTTTTTTTTTTAAATTTGGATACAGGTATTATTCTGTCCATTCACAGATAATAGAAATGAGGCTTTGAGAGCTTAATCGTATTATCCAACATCCTAGATTTAGTAAGTTACAGAGGTCAGACTGGAACACAAGCCTATTCTACTTGAAAATCCACTTTTGAAACCACTAACCCCACTGCCCCACTGCTCTTCTGCGGCTGACTGAAGACTTGCGGTGGAAGCAATGAAGGAAATTGGGGGTGAGGGTGGGGGCATGCAGCATGCAATCTCATTTCTCTCCCTTGTCACCTACTTAGAAGACTGGGAGAAGGGGGTTTAAGTCCTTCTCAGATATCGCTTTTCACTGCTGCTGTCAGCCCCAACTGGGATATTGGGCTGGCCAAAAAGTTCGTTCGGGCTTTTCCATATGAATGAACTTTTTGGCCAACCCAGTATTTCTCCACTGGAGAGAAGTCACTAAAATGTTAAGCGTGCCAAAGTCCTCACGGTGATGATGGGTACAAACGGGGACCACAGAGGACAGGCTGTGTCGCATCAAGGAAACAACCAGGAAGGGAGGAAATTCTGACACGTGCTCCTATGGATATGACCCTTGAGGACATTATGCTAAGTGAAATAAGCCAGTCACAAAAAAGACAAACATGATATGATGGCACTTATATCAGGTACCAAGAGTAGTCAAATTCATAGAGACAGAAAGCAGAATGGTGGTTGCCAGAATCTGGAGGGGAGGGAGGTGGGGAATTGTTGTTTAATGGGTGCAGAGCTTCAGTTTTGCAAGATGAAAAGAGTTTTGGATATTGGTTGCACAGTAATGTGAATAATACTTAACACTACTAAACTGTGCACGCAAAAATGGTAAATTTTATGTGGTGTACTTTACAATTAAAACAAACAAGCAAGCAAACAGACAAAAGAATACCA
>NW_006789324.1:3296049-3315280 GCF_000442215.2 Lipotes vexillifer | reverse complement strand
TGCCTTCTCCAGTGATCATTTACGATGTTTTCTTGATGGGCACAGTATGAAGCATGACCTTCCACATTTTTAGATTTGTGGAAGTAAAAGTCCTTTTGTGGTACATCCTTACTACTTTTCTGGAAAGCAGGAAACAGGTCTTTTTTTTTTTTAAAAAAGTAACATTTTATATCTGCACGTTTTATATGAATCCTCATCCTGGTTTGATCAGCTAAGAGCTCTGAACAAAAGCACTTCCCCGCCCTGAGTCCCAACTTCCACATCCGTGAAAGGCAGGATTGGGTGAGATGATCTCTGAGGGCCCTTTCAATTCTCAGAATCCAATTCCTGTTTTTCCAAATGCTAACACTGTCTATGCTGTTAGGTGTACTTTATTTATTATTGACATTCATAAGAACATTTTTGCAAAGCCACTAGTCACTTCTGAAATACCTACTCACTGCATTTTTCCTGAGGGATGAGTGGCGAGGGGCAGGATGCTGGGTGAGGCAGGCAGATAGGAAGCAGTAGAGTTAAAGGTGTCCTGGAAGGAGCACTGGACTGGGAGTCTGAGGCTATGAGGGTTAGTCCTGCGCTCTGCCACTTGCTAGCCAGATGAATCAGAAAGGAAGGAAGCGTTTACTGCGGCCTTCTATGCGTGAGACACTTTCACACATGTTATCTTATTATTTCACAAATTTTATTTACTCACATACCATCTTCATAATTGTTTCCATATCAAAGTACCATGTGTAGTATTATACATGTAATATTTTTTCTAAATTCCAAATAAATTCCTTGTTCTTTTTTCAAACTGCCTTGTTCTAAGCAGAAATGTCTATGAAAACATAAGTACGGTGTTGGTTACGTTTTTTCTAATATACATTAAAATAAATATTTAACTATTAGAAAGAGTGCCCACATGCCAGCTAAAGTCATCCTGAGTGCCACCGGTGGCATATGTGTGCATTTAGGGAGATGCCACATTATTCTACTTTGTATCCATTTATGGCTGCTGGACACCTGAGTCTGTGGAGTTTAGTAACTCATCCAAGTTCAAACCAGCAGACCCAAAGCAATGTGACGCTTCGTATTCCTCTCATCTTTAGAATGAGTATGTTCAATAAAATAGCATACAGAATATTTCCAAGATTTTTAAATTTCATGGACACTAATACTTCCAAAATTACTTTGGAGAATGGCATATGGTTAGCAAGTTTTTATTTTGCCAAGTAAGAACTCAAAATAAAAAAGGTTTTCTCATACAAGGTAATATTAAAAAAAAAAAAAAAAAAAAAAAAAAGCATAGGACTTTCTACACCAAACATTTGGGACCAGGGTACTTCTCAGGACAACATAAATCATTTAGGAAGAAAACATTAATGATGCTCTGCTTACTTTTCTACATTTCTCATTCTGGTAAAAACTCTGTCATGGACTAGCCACTGGCTGGGCTCATCACTGGTGGATGATGCAATGGGAGGTGGCTTTGGAATCACGTAGTTCTGAGTTCAATCCTCGTTTTGTACAAATTACACGTGCAGCTTTGTGCTACTTTAAGCTGAGCCTTAAGTTTTCATCCGTAAACTGAGGCCACTCATTGTTGGGAAGATTAAATGCAGTAAGTGTATAAAATGCCTAGAACAGCCCCTAACCTGTAGTAGGAGCTCATTAAGCAGCACTTAACGACTTTCCTTTTACCACTCATTGTGTCTGACCGGGAGGGCTGCTGTGAGGATGCACTGTGACAACACATGGGAAAGTGCACTGACAATGTGCTACAGAGCTCTAATTGTTCTTTGGATCTCAGGTTGGAAGTTCCTTCCTCCGGGAAACTTTTCCTGACCCACTCAGTTGGATAAGAAGCCCCTCCCTTGGTACCATGCCACCCTGTGATCTCCATCTGTTCACTGTCACACTGCATTGCTACTGCCAGGCAATTTCTCCCTCACCTCAATAGGCACACAAGAGCTCCGAGAGGGTAAGAGTGGGAAATACGTGGATCTTGCTGTTGCTTCTCCACCATCTAGCATGTAGTCACTGCCAAATATAGCACCGGTGCTCTTTTAATTTGTTAAATAGACACATGAATTGATGGGAAGATTGGTGGGGGTTTTCAAACCTGTTATGTTGTACTACTTGTACGCTTGATGGTCTTGACCCTCGGCTTATAGCAGCATTTCCCAATGTTTGGTCCTTTAGCAAAGTAAGATGCTCCATGAAAGACTAATTCTTTGGTCAAGTAAATTTATGAAAGTCTATATTCTAAATGCCTCCTCAACCCGGGAGATTCACGACGCAAGTTTATATCTTAAAGGCTTATGCAAAGTCTCGCTATAAAGATACCTAGTTAACTTGACCGTAGCATTTTCCAAATGAATTCTTTCCAGGAATACCTTCTAATGTATGAAAGAACACCCTTCGGAAAATCCTGGCCTATAGAGAACTTGGGCTCTGAGTAAATTTTTCTCATGGTCTCTGTCAATTCTTTGTCCTGGTTGTCCTTCCCCCAGTTAAATTGCACAGCCGGAAGCAGGAGAGACATGCATATTGGGCTGGACAAAAAGGCAACACAGACAATAGAACCTCTGAGAAAACTAAACATAGGAAGGGGCTACCAGCCCAGGAACTGACCAAAAATATTGTGACAATGAGTAGAAGGCCCTCATTTGTATCACACCTCAGAGACTTCACAGTTCTGCGCACGTACATCATCGCAACTGCTCTTCTTCCTCTTCCCCCTTCCTCTTTTCCTCCTCCAGCACCGGCATCGCCACGGTTAAACACGATGGCACACTGTCTATGCCAGGCATTGCTGTAAGTGTACTTCTTGTAGTAACTGATGAAATGATATTACTTACTATTATATAGATCTTGAAATTGAGTCTCAGAAAGCTACTACTACTACCAGTAACAATAATAATGACAAAATTAATGATAGCCACCTCTCACTTTTGGTGAGCTTATTGTTCAACGCAAAAGAGCTCAGAAAGGCAGATTTGGGGCTCAAATGTAAGTCTTCTGATGCCAAGTCCAGAGTTTGCTCCACCCACGAAAGATGGGTCGCTCCAACAAGATCATAGCATGCTCCCAGCTGCGGCAGGGGAGAGAGGGTTACGGCACCAGCTCGGCATTCAGATGGTGTGGTTTTTAAAGTGACTCGACATCTGTCATTAATTAGAGTTCCTGTTCCCATGGTGATGGTTTATTATTGCTAGGCTGATAAGATGGCCAATTCAAGAATACTACCTTCCTTCTTTCCCCTCTCACTCTCCAGCATAGATTTTTCTCTTTCTTTCCTCCTCTCACCTAACATCATTGATCTTTTGCAACAAGGTAGGAAGTGGTGCTCCTCAAACAGGGACACCCTGTTGGATCCCTGGCGATAACCTTTGGAATTTTTTCCGTTTTGCTTAACGCAAAGGCTCTGTCAGACCAACCTGGATTCATCTCTGACATTTATTAGCTCTCTTACCATAAACAAGTTAATTACCTTCCTTGGGCCTTATTTTTTCATCTGGAATAAGAGGTAAGAAGGCCTAAACAGCAAGGTTCTTCTGAGAATCTGATGTACCAAATAGGAAGATGCTAGCACACAGCTTGGAACATGGTGGATACTCAAGAAATGGTAGCAGTTGTGATAATTAAAATAATAGCAATAATAATTATTTACAAAGAGATGAGATGAGACAGATTTTGGGTTGGCAGTTGAGGTCGTTCTACTTTCATTCATTCATCAATCATTCAAATTTGTTCTTCCACTGAAACTGTCCTTTGTTCTTTACAGCCCTTAACCCAAGATACACTATATACTTATTTGTATTTAACTGTCTCTTACACTCGACTGTAAATGTGATGAAAATTAGTACAATGGTTATTTCACACATCACTGTACCTGGGGGTATATTTGTTGAATGACGTACAAATATTTACCAAGCAGTCAACGTCAGTCTTTGTGTTAGGCACTGGAGATAGGGAAATAACTAAAGCAAGATTTTTACCCTTGAGGCATTCACATAAGGAATCTGTGGAAATTGACAAAAAATAAAGGAAATGGGGCATTCATCCCTGACTCCAAAAGGTTTTTGGATTTTTTTTGAAATAAATCCAATGACATAAATGGAATTAAATCTTTAGTAATCTCCTAGCACAAAGCACTGATGGGGGGGGGGTGGTATGGCTATCTCAAAGCTCTCAATGCCAAGAGGGATTCAAACCGGTGGTGTTAAGCCCCCAGAGTAATCGGAAATTCCCCTTGAAACAGACAGTTAAAAAAGAAAGAAAGAGAAAGAGAAAGAAAGGGAAGGCCTTTCAGGGGGCTAGCTCGCTGACCTCCCCCCCAGGACAGTCTGACCCCCCCTCTGCTGGTGAAGCAAGAGGTCAGATCCTCAGATGCAAAATCAATCTCCAAGAGTGGCTGGATAGAATTCCACGACACGTGATCTATTCCCAGCCAAGGAGGATGGGGCCCAGAGGCTTTAGCTTCCCCAACCCACTGTACCGGATCAGGCCAAGCCGACAAGTCCTCCAGGAGCACACGGCATCCGACAGACGAGCAGGCACAGGGGTCCAGCCAGGAGCCCTTGAACCCGCCTTCCTCAGTGGCTTGGATCTTCCATTTTGAAGTTATTTTGCTACTGTACAGTACTATTAAGTATTCGTGTTAATTACCTTAATATATTCTGGGTTACTGCCTCTGAAGCGATCGAGTCCAGTGCTTCTTATGTTCAGTTGAGACCCTCTAAGGGGTCACGCCGTGCCATGGGGAAAGCGAGGGCGTGACACGGTGAGCAGGAGACACGGCTCGGCTTCTATCTGTTTTCTACAGTGTGCTCCCAAATGATCCACTACTTTAATCTGTTTGAAAACCAGAACCTAATGCTTTCAGTGTAAAGATGAGGAATCTGAGGCCCAAAGAGGTAGACCTCGTGTCTCAGGTTATATATCGGGTTGTTCAGTAACGGAACCGACACTGAGGATGGGGGAGCTCATCTTTGAAAAAGAGAGAGTAACTGAGAAGCACAGGGACCGTCTGGAGTGAGTGCCAGTGTGAAGAGGGAAAGCTGTTTTCAGAGACAGAGCTAAGAACTAGGTGGTCCTGGGTCGGATTTTACCTGTTGAGGGATTTCCGTCCACATCCATCACAGCAGCACCCTTGCTTTAGTGGCTGGCTCCCTGGGTAACCAGTCTGCTCGGCCAGCTCCACGAAGACGACAAATTCTCTGTCAATTTCACCTCCACTTCGGTACAACACACGTTTACACAGGACCTGCTACTGATTAAGGGTGAGGAATTCTGGGATCCTTCCCTGGAAGCTCACACCCAAGTAGGGTAAGCAGACATGGAAACATCTAAGGGCCGTGCTAGAGATAAGCACAGGTGGAGGTGGGGGAAGTGTAGAGGGAGGCCTGACCATGAGGAAGTGTCCCAAGGCAACTTTACAGATGGGTTCCAGTATTCTCCCAGTGAGCAGACTACAGGGTCAGAACATTAACCAAGCGTATCTTACTAGGATGTGACCTTGGGAAAGTACTGAACCTCTCTGTGATTTGGCCTCCTTATCTGCAAATATCTCCTTATCTGCAAAGCACAAGGAATATCAGGACCTCAAGGGATTGTTGTGAGGACTAAGTGAGTTAATCCGCAAAGTCACATACTCGATGACTGGCGAAACTACATGAATACCCTCTGCTATCCTTTCAGGAGCCCCTTGAAGAGAGGGGTCCCAGCTCCCCACCACATCACAATATGCTGGACTCACTGAAGCCTGCTGCTTCCCACTCGTCTAAGCACTTCCTCGAATCTCCACTTTAGGATTATCTATAAATTTCTCCTCTGTAAACTGTCTGCCTACAGTAGTTAGTCAGCTTACTAAGATGAAGACAACTGCTATAATCCAATTATCTAAACCAGTCTGGTTTGTCAGGATCCCTCCTCATCAGAGATGCTGACAGGTGAAACTGACATGGCCAACTTGGCAGGAATTTCAGTCTGATCAACTGCAACACACAGGCTCCTTCGGCCAAGGTGTCAGCTGAGGATGGGGGGAGGGGCGAGGGGGTAGATGTTGAGGTGGGGTGAGGTGGGTTGCTTGCTTCCCATATCTCAGTGGCCTTGTGTCAGAAGGTGCCTTCTTCATGCTGAAATTTTCAAACCTGATATGTTACACTCTATACACAAATGCACTCTAGTGAAACAGGATAACTTCCTAGGGGCATTTAAAGAGTGTGCCCTTATATTTCAGGGAGGCTTCAAAACTGTTGGAGATAAATAATAAATCTTTGTTGTTACTACCAGGCTGAATTAACTTACAGGCTTTTTTCTTAAGCAGTAAGCAGTATTACTATCTAAGAAGCATTTAATGTTGTCGACTTTAAGTAAATGAGACTATTAGCCTGAAACATTTTTTATAAAAAAATGATAGAGTCAGGGGATGTTGGGCAAAGGATGCTCCCAAGACTCCTGATCAAACTCCTAATGATTTGCTTATAGTTGACAACCCCCATTCCCTATCAACTGTGGTCCTTATATATTGAGCTTTCTCTTCTGCTACTCCCGAACTGGGATGCTTTCCTAGGAGTTGAGTTGATGTCTTTCTGTCTGTGTTATTCCTTTGCTTTCACTAGCCCTCTATCTGAAAAGCCCACTTCCTGCTGCTTCTCTGCTCATCCTAAATTAACATTTCCACTTCAAGCCCTACTTCTTATACAAAGCCACACTTCTCTTTCCTGCTTGTAGCTGTTACCAGGGAGCAGATTACGTAATGGCACTCTCTGGTTTCAGGTTACTTCATTTGTATTTTTCTAGCCTGTCAGCTCCTTGAAGGTGGGGAACCTGGCCTTGCTTTTCCTCTTTTTCTTTTTTAAAATTGTAAAACATTTGGCCCTCTGTTACACTATCCACGACTTTGAGGTCACCCATAGAAACAGCGTGTGCTTGGAGACACAAAAACCTGTATTCAAATTCCAGCTTGAACATTAACACCCAGTGTGACCTTGGGTAAGTTCTTTTAATTTCTGAGTCTGTTTTCTCATTTGTAAAACTGAAAAAAAGAAACTTTGCACATAAACCTATTGTGAGAGTTAGGTGAGAAAGGCTAAATATTGGTTCTGCAAGGAAACATCTACAAGAAGACCAGAGCAATATGAGTTATGCATGTAGCTTTCTTATAATTTGCTTTGAGATAGGAAGAAAGCTTGGAAAACCCTGAGTAAAAGATATGTCTCAATAAACATAAGCTCTGAGACATATAGACTTAAACTCCTAATGCCATTACTTAATAGCTATGTGACTTTGGGCAAATCGCTTGCCCTCTCTGAGTCTCTATTTCCTCATTTGGGTGATGAGAATAATCACATATGTAATAGAGTGATTCACTTAGAAAGGTCCAGAGTTCTGGTTCAAGAAAGAGGAGTTTCTATTCCTTTTGACTAGACACTACCTGGAACTGTGCCTGGCTCGGACTTGTAATCAAGTTGTGTCTCCTGAGACAGGTGCTAAGCTACCTGTGGCCACTGGCCTCAATGCCTGACTCAGAGTGGGCTTATTCAGAGCTGGGTATTCACTAAAGTTGCTAACGTCAATTTCTTGTCTTTTTGGGTGTCACTTAGTCAAAGTGAACTGCTCTCCATGATAACTGGCCACCCTTTCTCCTGTTGGCCTAGCTCATTCCGACAGGGAGAGAGGAGGGGAAGTGGATTTGCCATAAGGACTGACTTCTCTTAGTGCTTAAAAGTGACTGTATCAATCAGAGTCCAGTCGGGAGAAGCGAAACCACTCTAGGTCATTCAACAAAAAGAACTGAGCACAAGAAATCGGTTTCATTGATGACACAAGAAACCAAGAAGCCAAACAGATGACATTGAAGGAACTCAGAGATCGGGGACGGCAAAAAGCTGCTACTCCTCTTAGGGATCAAGAGATGATGGGAGGTAGTGGTGTGGCCAGAGCCGGGGGCTGGCCATGTCAGGCTGGAGCTGAAACCAAAGAAGGGCTGAGTGGTCAGCCCTGGGACCTGAAGCGAAAGGCTGGGAGCTGGAATCACACGGGAGATGCAGTTGCTGCTGCAGTGAAAGAGAGAAATGACCTGACTTCTCCCCGCTTGCTTCCTGCACGTCCATCTTCCATCAGCATCTCCCATTGGCCAAATCTACTCAGTGGCCAGTTTCCAGAGAGCCTGAGAAATGTAATACACAGCAGGGCAGGTGTGAATAAGCTATCTGAGAGCAAACAGGCAAATGAGTGCCCCAGCCATCTCAATAATATACATAAAGCGCTAGAACAACGTGTGATTTACAGTCAGCTAATAATGATAGGTATCATAAATATTACTCTAATTTTGTATAACTCACTGAAAGTTTATTCACACCAGTAACTGTGCTAAATACTCTCTACATATTACCTCATTTAATCTTCACAACTATCTTATGAGGCAGGCACTCTTAACAGTCTCATTTTTACAGTGAGAAAACCAGCTTAGAGAGGTAAAGGGACTGACCTAATGTACAGCTTTAGCATCTGAACTCAGGATTGGAGCCCAGATTTATGTGACATCTGAGTCTGTGCTCTTAACTATGGTCCTATTTATTGCTTATAATATGAATCATACTGCTAACAGTAAAAGGGAGGGTACTAGATAAGCTGAACATGAAACTTCTCATAATTACTGGGAGGATATTTTGAAGACCTACATTTCCAGGATTGAAAGCCTAGAACACTCTGGGAACATTACATTTGCCCTTAAAAAAAGTAGAGATTAAGGAAAAAAATACATCACTTAAATGCAGTTTATAAAAGTCCATGGCTTTCCCTCTTGAAGGCAACAGTGTATTTTTGCTAAGAGGATGCCAAGTTCGGTGGCCTCTGAAGGCTTGCTGTTTACTGACATTTGATAGGCTTCGACATCTGTTGCCCTTCTCGATTGATGGGTGCTTCATTTTAGCACTTCCCTGATGCCAGGCTGGTAAAAAGCTTTAGTACTGAGGTCCTCTAAGACACTCCTAGGTCAGTGACGCAGCTTTGTTTGTGAAGCTGCCTGAGGGAAGGAATATTCAGGGAAGAGTGGTAAGGCACATGCCATCCATCCACCACGCTGGGTATTCTCAGTTCTACCCCTGGGGCAGGTGACAGCTCCAGAAAGTTATAAGCCCGGGCAATTCTTGACCTCAAGTCAAGTTTCAATGTCCTGCTCCGGACCTTTAGCAAGGTAGTATAGGATGAATTCTTCTGCTTCTTCTGTAAAGCTCCATGGAATGACTTCTTTGTTTGTTTTTAAAGGAATGGAAATTTTAGAATTTGGTACCAGGGAAAATGTGGTCTCTTTTGGAAAACTGGTATACCTCCTTGACTCTGTGGACACTATATGACTTGACATATTTCCAGTTTTGTGTTGTCTGCTGGGAAGCTCAAAGTAATCCCCTTATTTATGGGTCAGAGACCCATAGGCCAATCTGTCCCACACATCTGCTTGGTCTGACACTCACCAACGCAGGGTTAAAACAATTTGAATTTCAAGGTCCTCAGGCAGAGTATACATTCTCCAATCTGGTACAGAATGAAATCATCTTGTTCTCTGCTTGTTTACATGGCCTACCCGGTATGGCCTGCAGGCATATGTATATTTGAGGACCCCCTAGTCTAAGTAGTTGGTATATTATCTTCCTACATAGTTTCTAACTTGTGAGTTTTATTTTGCTTAGTTTTATTCTGCTTAGTCATTTATTATAAGCTTCCTCAAATCCTTTATGGAAGAGGAATATGGATGATAAAAAAATAAACAAATTGTTTTCTTCCCTAAGCAAAACTGCCAAGTTCAGTGCAGGCAGCTGCATCCCCACTGCAGCATCCAAGGGCTGATCATTCCTGGTGAGTCACTCTGGCCTGCCCCACCTGCCCCACCTGTTAGAGGGTTACCACTGTCTGTAGGCTCAACCCTATCATTCCTGTAAACAGGAGAAAAGATTTCTTCCTCATTAGCAACTGAGGGGCCTGGACATAATCAAGCGACCTCTGCCCTATTTCTAGCATATAATATGTAAAGCCAGCTCTAGGTGCCCTGCCCTCTGAGACACTGGGCTGCAGGGGATATAAGGAGAGTGGGCCTAGAGCCAGACCAGCTAAATTGCAGCCCTCCTCCCCCCACTAGCCATCCATGTGACCTCAGGTCAGCTTATCAGTTTTTTGTTTTTTTTTTTTTAGCTTATCAGTCTTGATGCCTCAAATTCCTGCTTTATAAAGTGGGACAATGCTACCACCTACTTTACTGGTTTTTGGGTAAGGATCAAATTAATACAGGAAATACTAATAATAGTACTTTTCTGCATGCCAGGCATTGTGCTAACTGTGTTTTCATGCATAGAATATTTGCAGTAACTCAGTGGGGTCGGTTAATATGGAACTGAGGATCAGAGAAACTAAGTACCTTGCCCAGCCAGGCTGGTTCACATAGCTAGCAAGCCAAGGAGATGCCATCACCTTGAGTGTAGCAAGGTGACTTAGTGGGCTGCTTCCTTTGGCCTCATTTGATTTCCTCTTATCCCGTCCACAACAGGTTCAGCTCATTTACCCTCTTCCACCCCCAAGACTTGGCAGGCAGTTGCCATAACACGACTGAGCTCCAGCAGTTATTACTAATATTTATTGTGTTGAGTTGAAATGGAGAGAGATTTGTGCAGGACTGAGGCACATGCTCCTTCCTCTGCTTTCAGAGAAGGTATTCTACTGCAAAGATTAAGAGCCAGCCCGGTTCACATGCCTCTCCACAGAGTTCCAGCTCCATCACCAACTAATCCTATATGGCCCAGTTCAAACGTTGCCTTCTCAGAAGCACCTTTCTATTTCTAGCCCTAAGACAATGGAAGACACTCCTTCCTTGGTGCTCCATTATCCACTGTATAGCAACTGTAGTTAAAACAAAGAAGAGCCAACATTAAATAGACACTATTCTACTCTACATGTACTAACGTGTTGACCTCTTACAACACGAGTTGTGAGATAATATACCTATGATGCAGATATTACTGTTATGTTTTACTAATGAGGGCTCTGAGGCACAGAGAAATTAAGTAACTCACTTAAGGTAAGTGGCAGAGCCATGATCTGAGCCCAAGCCAAGGCGCTGTGTCTTTGTCATTACATTAAGTGTTGACTTTTTCATAACTGTATCTGTCTGTGTCTACCTCCTCCCCACCAGACTGAAACTCCATGGGCTCCAAGATGTGTTTAAATCTTCTTTGTCCTGCTACCATCTAGGACTGTCCCTGTCACGTGGCAGCCTCTTGCTGATGAGCCTTGGCTCAAAATATTAAATAGGGAGCCTCATCACCTAGTTGAATCAAGGCCAAGACACATGCCTTTTCCAGATGTAGCCCACTGTCATCTGTCAGCCCAGCTATCACAGCCCACCCTATCTCCAGCTGCAGAGGAGAGCAGAAAATGCATCCTGACATCACAGGAAGGACCCAAGTAAAAGGTGCATTGATGGGGGCAAAAACAAGCCAGCAGAGTGATTAATTTGGCCTCCCCTTCGATATTACAGTTTACACAAGTTGATTATATAGCACTTAATTACTAATTTTCCCTGCTTAAACCAAGAGTGTTTTTAATTTTTAATGAGATAAGGGAAGAAGATGGCTTTACTTAGTAAGGAGCAGCTATTTTATTTCCTTCTCTTGTTTTGCCCAGCCAATTAATACCATTTCTAAGGAAATGTATCCCTCTCATGAATTCTTTCTCCCCATCGTCTTCCTGACCTCCCAGATTTAAAAAGAGATAGAAACAGACAAGAGCCACTTAGAAACAAACTGACTTCACCTTCTGATCTGGCTGGCTAGGCTGGGAAAGGCCTTGTAAAGCAGAGTAACATGGGACCCATAAATGGTGCTGTCTGATTTTTTGGGAGTTGGGGTCTGTCTGTTTCCAGAAACCATGACTTGGTTGTTGTTACCAAAAGCAGAGAACACAGCCATAGGTCTCCAAACAAGGCAATCCCCCTAGAACCCTGCATTGTTTCCTGGGTATTAATGTCAGATAATTTTAAGCATGGCCCTAGGGCAGCCTATACAAAAAACACAGGTTTTGGAGTCAGCTCTGGATTTGATCGCCAGCTCTGCTACTTGTTAGATGACGGATCTGTTATTTAAACTTTCTGAGCCTCAGTTTCCTATCTGTAATGGTGAGGTGAATAACCTACCTTGCAAGAATCAAATGGCATCTCAAGTACCTTAGCACAGTGCCCAGCTCAGAAGAGGCACAGTTTTCTTGTCTTTGGCAGAAGGGAAGGCAGAAAAAGGAAAGCAGGGATAAGTGGGTCCCTTTTGAGCACCCTAGCCTGTCATCTGCAGAGCTGACAGATCTGATCAGTGTTACTCAAAGGGCCGGTCCATAATGACATAAGGAGTTTGCTCCAGAAAGTAAACAAACACCCTGATTCTCTCACTGAGAACATCTCGCTACTAACAGAATGTTGTAATTGATTTACATTCTGATGCAAGTCCCTTATCTCATTGCCAATCTGTAACAAACCATTCACAGCTTGGCCTCTGGTCACAGACAGACCTGCACAGCCCAGTCTGGATGACTACGGAGGACAGCTGCATTTGCTCCTAAAGACCCCCTCCCACCCTTCTCTGGGCTGAGCCAGGCTCACTTGTACGGACTATATCAATGAGCTCTCTTGCCCTCTGACTTTGACTCCAGCCAATGGGGAGCCCGACAGTAAGTCAGAGAGCGGGAGGAAGATGGGGTCAATAACCCAGCTCTTCACTTCCAGGGTCAATGGCAAGCCAGCTGACTCGGTCGCCTCCACACTGTGCTCTCCCTTCACCTCTAAAGGTCCAGCTGTTACAAACCCCAGTATACTATATCCCCCCTTGTGATTTCTCCAGGGCCGGTCCCCAGTCTGTAAATAGTCCCTCTACTAAACTCTCCAAAACTATCCTAATTTGAAGGTAACTTCTGTGGGGACCTTGACTAACACAGGGACATTTTAATGTACATTCAAATTCTAGTTGTCTATAAAAACAGACTCACAGACACAGAGAAGAGATTTGTGGCTGCCAAGGGGGAGGGGGAGTGGGGGAGGGATGGATTGGGAGTTTGGGATTAGCAGATGCAAACTAGTATAGGATGGATAAACAACAAGGTCCTACTGTATAGCACAGGGAACTATACTCAATATCCTGTGATAAACCATAATGGAAAAGAATATGGAAAGGAATAGATATATGTGTAACTGAATCACTTTGCTGCACAGCAGAAATTAACACAACATTGTAAATCAACTATACTTCCATAAAATAAATTTTAAAAATTCTAGTTGTCTATTACTGGTACTAGTTTTTTTAAATAATGGCAATCACACTCAGCCCCAGAGGAGTCCACTCCCATGTATGACCAAGTTGAACAATCCTCAGCTTTGAAATCCTAGGCTAGGCCTTGGATTCTGGCTCCATCCCTTTCTAGCCATGGGCTCTGGTAAGTCACTTAAACCCTCCTACCCTGTTTCTTAATTTGTAAAATTATGATGATAATAGTATAGGAAATTTCCTTATGTATAGCTTTTAACATGGTACTAAATTTTTAAATGTTCAAATTTCTTCGATATGCATGTGATGAGAGACATGCCATCCAAGTTTCTACACACATGGTACTTTATGGTTCATTGCAGCGTATCAAACACCTCCGATAAGCAACTGTAATAATGGTATTTCTTCTTTTGCATACTTCTTGATCATTTGCCTCAATGATGGAACCAAAAGTCTTTCATATACTTCAGTAAGACCTCTAAACATTCCATGACTCTGAATCAAACTTTGTCCAGTGGTATGTGGTATGTATGTGTATATGACTGTGTGTGTGTGTAGTCATTTTTCAGAACTTTTTCCCAATTACAGACAATTCCTGACTTAACTAAAGGTCTTGTCTTCCCTCATCTCTTATTTGGTTCCATATCCTAATTTACTGTGTTGAATATTAAAGTTATACAGCATGGATAATCTATTCATGACATCCTAGAGTAAAGGGAGAATCATTCCTGATTTATTCCAACAAGGACATTTATTATAAAAAGGAAAAACATAAATGATCATTAGAATGAGGAATTAAGTACTTACAGGCATTCATTTCTACTAAATAATCTAACGTATTTTTTCAGATTTGCACCAGTATAAAATGTTGTCTTGAACAAAATGAAGTCAAAGAGGTAGGTAAACTCAGGGCTTCCTTGGTGGCGCAGTGGTTGAGAGTCTGCCTGCCGATGCAGGGGACGCGGGTTCGTGCCCGTGTCCGGGATAGATCCCACATGCCGCGGAGCGGCTGGGCCCGTGAGCCACACCAAAAAAAAAAAAAAAAAAAAAAAAAGAAAAATAAAGAGGTAGGTAAACTTTATTTTAGAAATACAGTTCTGAAACCCTTCTAAGTTTCTAAAGTACTCAGTAGATGTTTGGCCACTGTTTTCTTTTATAAAAGCCCCAATCTTAAGTTCCTGAGTAAAAACTGCAAGGGGAGGGAGATATTTGGAAAAAATATTTGCTAGCCTAAATCTCTGTGTTAATAACAATACTATAAAAAGTGTCATTTAATCAAAGTGCTTTTTAATATATATCTGTATAAAAAGTAAATGGACAGATTATGACCAAATACAAATAAATAAAACAAAACACTACTGGGAGTATGGTATGAAGCCTTCTCCAGGCAAAGGAATTAGAAAATTTCCAAACCAAAGAGGGTACGTCTCTTCTTTTTATTTCTATGTCCCATACTCAACCAAGCAGTGAGGCTAAACACGTGCTGCTGCTGTGTTCTATAAACCATACTGCCCCGCAGAAGCGCAGCTAAAGTGCTATACTGGAATCTACACTTTTTCCGAGCAACAGATATATATTTACTGGAATATAAAGAACATGGTTTGATGGAACTAAAAGAGCATGGACTTTGTGTCAAGCAAAGTTATATGACCTCTCCATGCCTCACTGTCCTCATCTGCACAGTGGGGACTGTTAACATCCACTGGTTGATGCAAGGATTCTATGAATGACAAAGGATGGAAAGTAACAGGCCCTGTTCTAGGATCACCCTGTAAGGAACAGGAGAGTCCAATGTCATATATCTTACAAACTGAAATAATTTCCTAAAAATAGAATTCTAATTTTGTGCTAATTTTTGACTTTTATATCCATGGTGCCATTCTGCTAATTGGATTGGAACAAGGAGATGTATAATTAATCAGAACCTGAATTTGTTGTTGTTGTTGTTGTTTTTTTTTTGAGTGGGAGCAATTCTCAAAAAGATAAGAATGTACTGTTAACCAGGTATGGCAGTAAGTATAAAGAATGTTAGGACCAGCATCACATTCTTAATTTAACCCTTCTTTAAACTATTAATTACCATTTTAGGTTTTCTGTTGATTTTCTATGAGGCACTCACATATGGGACAGGATACAGAAAATCCAATCAGAAACTTGAATCCATTTAATTAGAAACCAGAATCTCATATCTCCTGAAACACATGCTTAAGCAGCAAAGGGCAAAAGGTTACTAAAAAAAAATTGATAGTATCAGGACCATATTTGAAATAAATAGGATTTTAAGAGACCTGGGAATGAAAGCCAAATGAAACTAAAATTCACAGCAAAAGATGCCTTATACACAAGGAATGTGAGCCCTGAATTTTCACACACTATTGCTGGGAGTATAAAGTGCTAATATGTATCAAAATCCTAAAAGTTAGGCAAACTTTTTGACCAAACAACTATACCTCCATCATTTAGTTTGTGTAAATAATTTAGATACAGAGACGTTAGTTGCAGCATTCTTTAAAACAACAGAGACAACCTGAGTATTCAAAACTAGAGGACTGAGGAAATAAGTCATGGTACATAGCAGGGGTCCCCAACCCCCGGGGCCTCGGACCACTACTGGTCCGCAGCCTGTCAGGAACCGGGCTGCACAGCAGGAGGTGAGCGGCAGGCAAGTGATCGAAGTTTCATCTGCGGCTCTCCATCGCTGGAATTACCACCTGAACCATTCCCCACCCACTCCCATCCGTGGAAAAATTTTCTTCCACGAAAGTGGTCCTTGGTGCCAAAAAGGTTGGGGACCGCTGGTCTACTATGGGGCAGAAAATTATACAGCCTACAAACATGATAAATAAAGATGTTTACTACGTATTTTTGGGTGGGGGGAAAAAAGGCTACAAAACAATATGCATTGTATGAACACAGTTTTGTAATTTAGAAAAGTATAAAATAATTTAAATGCATGTACAGAAAGATTACAAAGATAGAAGGCAGAATCTAATATAGTGGTTGTTTTAGGGTAGTAATATCAGTGTTTTCATATTTTTCTTTCAGCTTAACTGAATTTTCTTATTTTTTCCCAATGAACATGAATTAGTAGCTGTATTCCAGAAAAAGGAAAGAAACCCAGCAAATTAAGACTGAATGTGCCAAGAAATGGCATGGTTTCATATTTCTGAACATCTATTATATATCAGTCTTTCCAAACCTCCAGAAAGCAAGATCATGGTAATCAACTTTACTTCGCAAAATGTAAAACTGGTATTTATGGTGACAGGAAGCCAAACAGGACTAAAAAACACAGAAAGTTGACTCTCACAAAATAAAACAGAATGGAGACGTACTGTATAGCATAAAAAAATAACAGGCTTTGAAGCACATAATAGGTGCCGAATATAAACTGGCTCTAAACGAAGTAAATTTCATGAAAAAGAACAGAAGGAGAGGCTTCAGCTAAGCAGTGAGGATGTTTGCAAGGACTGACCTTGAGGGTAGACCACTGCGGTCAGCGCGGATAGTTTATCCTGTGGGCACACATTACAGAAAGGGTGAGTAATCACCGCTCTCCACTAGCCACTTAGATGCCTTGGTCTGCGAGACACAGGAGTCTGTCTGGAACGTGACAGGGAAAGTTGATGGTGGGAAAGCACGGAGTCAATGGTTTACAGAGGCGGCAACCCTCACACCGTGGGAGGAAAAAAGGTTTTGATTAATTGGCTGATTCCAAGGGCTTATTTTCTTTACCCTGGTACTACCATTAAAATGATGGCTGAATTCATTCTGATCTCTTGTCACTGTCTCCTTCTGCTGATATTTGCTTCAGAGGCTTCCTCTACTGCTTTTTTGGGGGGGAAGGGTGGGTGTCAGGATAAATATCAATAGCACAGTTAGAATTAAAGCTTATTTTATATAAATAGTCTTGGGGGGGAAAAATTTTCTTTTAAGATAAGACATTACAGGAAGCTAATGACACCTGCAGAGGGGCTGGAGGAAGCAGAAAGTGGAAAGCCATTTTGTATTTCTGCCTCTTTGCCATTGGATTGAGTTTTCTCTCACGGCATCTTGAAACCGCTTTCTTGCTTGATGTGTCCTTTGCATTTCTTAGAACCTCTCTATTGTCTGTGCTTAGGAAGTGTAAGCATGTTGATAGTTCATAAAGTGATTTTTTTCCAGTGTGTTAATTTCCCAGGGCCTGGGAGCCTAGAGAATTGTTATGGGATGCTCCCAACTTCTAATTCTAATTATTTGCTTTCCAGGATATTCAGAATTTGAGAGGATCACTTTGGAGCACACTGATGGCCAGAGGAGCGATGGGTGACATTCTAGGGATGGGGGAGTGGTCAGGTGGAAAGGCCACAGAAGCCAAGACCGCCTGGATAACTCTAAGGAGGGAGGAAGACTTCCCCTTACTCAATAGCTGAACTTTTACCATGAAAATGGCATCTCTGTGATTTGATTCCATTTTATTAAGCTGCAAATACAAAGACAACTGTGACATGATACTTGTCACACTGTCTAGTGGAAGAATAGTTTTGAAAACTACTAAAAGGAGAACACCATTTCTGGAGAGGGACAATTCTTTAAGATATTATTAGTCATTCTATTCTTTAATGCAGATGGATGGCTATAACTACCCTTTGTGAGATCCTAATTTGGAAAGGGAATAGGAGCAGGAAGACTTCAGCTGTCTAAAGGAAGGGAGGGTAGGAAAGGGCAGAGGAAGAGAGGGAGAGAGAGACTCTGAGGATGAGAATATGAATGGATAAATGAACAGGAGGTGGAGGCAGGAACTGTCAGCAGGCTTCAAAATTTGGAATAGCAATGGACATTGTACTTGACCAATCTCTCCCATTAATACCCCCATCAGAAAATTCCATCCACTACCCCTCTCCCTCCAGCTGATAAACTTTCCCCAGAATTCAAATATATAGAAGTTTTCAATAGCTGTAAGTAAAAGCCACAATTCTAAGTCCTTCTGAGCTATTGGTACTGCCAAGGGAAGGCATAGCGCTCTACCCCTGGCGGAAGTCATCCATTCATGGGCCTAAGAAATTGGGAAACCCTGTCTCCCTGGGCACGTAGGACTCTTCCCTAGGTCGGCAGCCGGGGTCTTCTGGAGTCTTCTTAGCCCTTCCTTCATCTGAAGGAGACGACTCCGGCTCAGTCTACCAAAGTCTGCCCATCCAGATAAGAAGTGAAATCCTTTATCCAACGACCAGATGTGTGGTCTATGAGAAGACAAAACATCTGGCCTGCTGGAATCATTGAGTTGCTGGCAAGCTCTGCTCAGCTTTCTTCCAGGAAGGAGTGGCAGGCACCCTGAAGATCAAGCTAGGATCTTTGAAGTTCAAAGAAAAAACTGTGTTGAAGTTCAGATTGAAAAATATGAATCACAGGGAGGAAGTAATTCTTTTTCACCTCAACTTGCCAGAATCCTGAGCTGGTCTCCAGGCCTGGGGCACATAGGTTGGCACCTCTTCTTTAGAGAGGGGTGAATGAAGCCAAGTTGACATGCATTTACATTTCCAAACATAATCATTATTACAATGTGGACAATTATACCTGGGCTTCAGGGAGGTCACTGAATCTTTCAAAGGCTCTATCTCAGCAGTTCCACAGGAATGGCAATTCTTATTTAAACATTGTTTAAAAAGGAAATAAAACAAACAAATGAAACGAGCACCTGGAGAGGCCAAGTGACATTGTTTGAGGATGTACAACAACCATGCACAGAGGTTAAGACCACATGGATTCCCTCAGGCATGTAATGACAGGTAAGATTCAGGTCTCTGGCACCTGGGGGCTTTCTTTACTAGATTACAGTGTCTCCTAAAAATAGTCAGGAGAGGCACATAATTCCTCGGGTTGAAGAGGAGACATGAACTTGTCTTTAAGATTTTGTGGCCCTTGCAGCTGCTACTCAAGTCAACAATTCCAATTTTTTTTTTTTTTTTTTT